>NC_133898.1:126917223-127217223 GCF_964199755.1 Larus michahellis
ATATTTCTGCACTGTTCTCACAATACTTCTGCGTGATTGTCACCCGTATATTATGATGTTTCCTTCCATAACTGCATGGTATTTATGGGTGAATATCTTGGAGAAAGGGACTACCTCTTCTTGAAAGAATATAAAATACACATCATATTACAGCTGTTATGATTAACAAATAAGAAATGACCTTGCATGGTGTAGGGATGTGTGTATTTTAATGATAGACATATATTTAAAAAAATGTTTGCATCTAAAGTGTAAAAATCATCCAGTGACATCAACTGATATCTCTCTCTTTCGTTCCTAATAAAGCAATAATATTACTTATGAAAAGCATAAAGCCTGTGAGAGTACGGATTTTGTCAACGAAAAGAAGCACATATACTTAACTCTGAGGGTGTCAGGGAGAATTGAATTTCAGCAGATGCCCAAATGCATAACTAAATCAGAATAAATCATTGCACTCCAGCCACCCTATTGTCCTCTTCAGCTATACAAACGGACACCTACAATCAAAACAGAGCAAGCTCTTTTTGCCTCATGCGTTATTGGATTTTTCATTGTGTTGACAAGACTGTTGGGTTAGAGTATGGCTCTGTTGTTCTCCCTGCTGTCATCTAAACAACCCATCATCAACTTGTGTTGGCATTTTGTACTGACTTGTGCTATTTGATGGGGAGACAGGAATAAGGAAGAGAAAATACTCTCCCGATGTTTGCTGTGACTACCTTTTGCAGTATCACATAGCCTAACTTTTGTTCATCCTAGGCTTGGGAAACAAAGCAAAACCACAGTTCACACAAAGGACTATGTTGTGCTGAGCATGAAGCAGTCAGACAGAGGGAAAAGGATTGGTCCCCACAAGTAAGCTAGCAAAAATCAACATAGACTTTTGTTATTCCTTTCCCTGAGACCACTTGACAATGATCATGGAATAGAACAGAATCATAGAATGGTTTGGGTTGGAAGGGACCTTTAAAGGTCATCTAGACAACCCCGCTGCAATGAGCAGGGACATCTTCAACTAGATCAGGTTATATACAATCCCCTGAGGTGATTCAGTGGCTGAGGTAATGCAGTATATTTCAGTATTGGGCCCTGGGTCTTTCACCCAAATGTGGTCTGCTGCACAAACTGTATCTCTTCCTCACCCATCTTTTTTCTCTCAAAAATCAACGTGAAGATGACAGATCAGAAGGTAAAACCCTTCCTTCCTTCCTTCCTTCCTTCCTTCCTTCCTTCCTTCCTTCCTTCCTTCCTTCCTTCCTTCCTTCCTTCCTTCCTTCCTTCCTTCCTTCCTTCCTTCCTTCCTTCCTTCCTTCCTTCCTTCCTTCCTTCCTTCCTTCCTTCCTTCCTTCCTTCCTTCTCTTTCCCAAATCAATCAGCTAAAATATAAAAGATATTCCTCCTTTGTCTAGATCTTGTCTTGCTTGTCTCTTTGGACCTCTGTGGCTGCAAGAGCACAACTACCACCATTTACAGTCATTTCTAACACAGTATGTTATGGCAACAGATGATGTCAGACCAGACCACATAGTCACTTCCCTGTGAGAATAAACAGTTGTCCTAAAAAGAGTCTTTTTAACATTCATAGGCTCGTTTCATGGGGTACTCAGAGAGCAAAATTTCTGAGGCAAACTGCTGGGTGATCCTACCATTTATCTCACCTTCTGCGTTCTCTCATTTTCTTTTTCCTACCCTTGCAGCAGGACCGATGGTGTGGGTAACTAGTCGGGGAGAAATGACCACAGTTTTCTCTTCTTTGTGTATGCTGGTGGGCACATTACTTTGCCATGGCTGTGTGTGGGCTCTTCATTTGATTAGCTGGTGGGGTCTTAAGTATCCTGACACCAGAAGCTAGTCTGTAAAGATTTCTAAAACAAGGAAAAACTGCTAAAAGGAATAGAGATCTCCAGGTTGAACTGCTAGACTCATAAAAGGCATTATTTCCATTCTAGTTTTGAGGGCATTTTCTTCTGCTTCTTTATCTGGTGTCTGTTAGCATCCCACCTCTCAAATACCTTGTTGTGATTAGACCAGCTCAACAGTAGAACAAGGACTATCTTTTCTAACAGCACCTGCAGTAGCATGGGGTTAATGGGAATGAAAAGCTGGTTGTTGCCACTGCTGTTTAGTGCAACTTAAAAGACACCTTGTGATCTCCCCACTTGATCTGCATTTCTTCATAAAATCATTTTGTCCACTCCAGTGCACGATCAGAATGTGGGGGAAGGAATACACTAAAGTGTGTGAATTTGGCACGAAACCTAACCCTTCATCTTCCAATGTGGTTGCTCTTATCCTTTCCTTTCTCTTTCCAGCAGCCCTCCCTTTGTTTACTGTCATGCCTGTTTCTGTTTACCACCTTGTGTAAGGCCAGGATTTCATCCATCTCCTCTCCAAGGTGGTGTTTGTGGTAGGAGATCCATGCCTTCCAAACTGCACACAGTTTGTGACAAAGACATAGCTTCGTCTACAAAGCACCATACCGTTCTCTGTTGCTTTGTCAATGAATAATTAATATAGTGAAATAATTATACATAACAGATTTTACCTTCTTGCAGTTTGAAACTTGTTCTACATGTTTCTGGAAAGCAAATGACTTAGACTTGTTGTTTTCTTTTACTTTTAACCCATACCTGGCTTACCTGGAGTTGCTTTGTTTAAGAACATATTGCACAGGCATGATATTTTTAAATATTTTTAGACTGTAAACAACCTTTTACTAAATAGTAGTGAGAAGTGTTCCAGTAAATTCTGTTTAGGGTAGGAGCAGCTGCAGGGTAACAGGTTTTTGGATTAAAAGAACAATTCTTTATCTGGCATAAATGGTGCACATGCTGGCTTAACCTGGCAAGAATATAAACTTTAATATGACACCAATTTCAGTGCAATCTCACTCATTATAAAATTCACAGTCTAATTAAAGTAAATAAATATGTACACATTGCTACTGTTTTCTTGACACGTATGTATGTACACGTGTATATACGTATTGTGTGGCAGGAGATGCCAAACAAACAAATCTACTCAGTGTTAACACTCTTCACAAATGTACCTGACAGACCATAAGTTTGAAAATGTTGATTGAAAATATTTATAGGTTTCTGTGCAGCCCTGCCTCAGATACGAATTAAAAAACAAAAACAAAAACAAAAACAAAACAAACACCAAAACAACACAAAAATCAAAAACATTCCAGACATGTGGCACCGGATTTCTGTATTTGAGCATACAAGCTCATGAGTATTGGTGCCCTTGATGTGTCTATGTATTTGATAATGCATGATTTGTCTCTAAATTCTGTCTGAGAAGTGGACATTAATATCTGTCCTGTACCATAATTAGAAAAGTCATAAAATATCCTGCTGTACTGAGTCAGGATCTCACCCATCTGGGATTTATATCAAGAGATGTTCTTTTCTGGTTTTGCTGTCAGCACAAATGTTTAAATATACCTTCAAGAGCTGAAATATTTGGAAAGAAATTCTGTTTGCCTTATGTAAGCAAGTAATAGCCTGCCTTTAATGAAGTTTTATCCTTCAGTTATATTCCTCTGTCTCTGCTATAACTGGAACATACATAATCACCTTAATTTTTAGAGGGATTACATCTGGAAGAAGATAAAGTAAAGGTGTTAAGATCTTGTCTAAAGTGAGCTATTCTTTTTTGTTTTTGTTGTTTCTATTCTATTCTATTCTATTCTATTCTATTCTATTCTATTCTATTCTATTCTATTCTATTCTATTCTATTCTATTCACATTACAGAATTTAGATTACAAACTAAAATTTTTAAGCATAGTAAACTGAGCTCTTGAGGTGCAAAAAGATTAGGGTGTCCACAGGAAAGAAGAAATTATCATTGGTAATTTAAAAAATACAGCATCTTTCCTTTAAACATGAACGAAGAGCACAGATTCATTCTGCTGTAAGAAGGTCTTTGTATCATCATCCTTTCAGAAACCATCTGAGTTCCTATCTGAGTTCCTTCTAATAGTGCATTGAATTATATGATACTTTATATCACTGTCATATGCAGCTCATTCTTTTTTCTCATCTTTCCCCTAGAGAAGAATTGCATATGCAGTGGTAAGATTTATTTCTTCCACAGAATTTTTTATTGTAGTCAGGTTGGAGAAGGCAGGTCAAAGAAAAGTGTTTTGCTCTTGGTGATAACATATGTTGGTCCTTAATTTTTTTTTATTTTTTTTTTCCTGGGAGTTAGTTCTATCCTCTTGGATCAGTTGTAGAGAAAGTTTTCTCTCTTGCTCTCTCACATATTAACTTTAAGTTAAAAGCTCAATTTTGCCTGAAGAGTTATTGATCAGAGTCTTCATTTAAAGATTTGGTGATCATGCACCAGTTTTAGATCCAGGCCAAGTAATTGCCACTTTCAAGAAATAAACAATTCCAGAACTAACCTGAGATAAACTGAAGTAGCTCAATAGATTTCAATCACTAATATCAGCTGAGGATTTGACCTAACTTTATAAGGAGTATATGCGAGTTCAAAGGCGTGGAAAGCCGTTCTGTCTGCAAATCACTGAAAACTTATAGTGTCGTTGCATCTTTGTAAGCCCAAACACTGCTATGAGAGTTAAAATGATTTCTCATTGGAACGAACATCCTAAATTTTTCACCAACTGCATTTTTTTAAATCATGAGTGATACGTGAAGCTGGTTCAATCTTATGTTGTTAATAGTACTAGATACAAGTCTTTCAGTGGTAATACTTAATTTTTACTGAGCATGAAATCAAATGATATCAAATAACCATAATGATCTACTTGGACTGTAAAGCTTATGAGATCTAATAATTCACTTTTCCCACACTGAAATTTCAATCCATTCATCTTTCTCAAAGCAATAATGTGATACAATATTAAAAAAAAAAAACAAAAAACCCCACAAAAACCAAACCACAAACATACACCCCTAAAAAAACCCAACAAATACAAACAAAACCAACAACAAGTAAATAACAGAATTGTTCTTCATGAATTTGTCAAAACATGGAATATGAGGTTTACCCTACTTTAACATTTCTTTTGTTTTGTAGGTGGCACCTGTGTTGTTAACCCCACCGACCTGTTCTGCTCTGTTCCTGGTCGCTTATCTCTACTTAGCTCCACTTCGAAGTACAAAGTGACCATTGCAGAGGTGAAGAGGCGCCTTTCACCACCAGAATGCCTAAATGCTTCCCTCTTAGGAGGTATTTTGAGAAGGTAAGTTGAAAGTGAGAATAACAAGTCCCAGACAGTGCTGTAATTTCTGTCATTTTATTTTCTACAAATAGGTTTTATTCTCTTTCCCCACTTGGACAGTTGGTCACAGTTTGGAAAAACAGAAGGAGAAGTATTGGGAGTGAGCACTGTTTCTAGGGAAATTTTCAATAAATGAGAAAAATGAAGACTGCGTTGACATTATTCACAGAAAGTTTACATTTCTCAGTGAACTGACTTTTTTTTTTTATCCCCCTATCAGAGATTGGCAGGTGTCGCCTTCCTTATTTTGAATTAAAAAAAAAAAAAAGACTCTCGTTGGGCGCAAAATTTCACCAGAGCTACAAATGTGACTTCTTGTTGAGAAACTGTTTTGAAGTAAATTGTTTTACCAAGTGTAGCTACAACCCTCACTCACCAAAAACCTAAAACATCGACGTGTAGGAATGGCTTTTTCTCCTCTTCTCCCTTGCATGCTTTTTGAGTACAGAAAAGATAGACTTAGCAGAATACGCTGGTTTTCATTTTCTCGTTCTGAGATACTGGAGGAGAAGCAAGTAATTAGGTACAATTTTGCATCTGACCCTTCACTGACCAGAGTAGACACCTGCAGAGAGAGTAGCAGAGACGAGGAAAGTGGCAGACTGTGCCTCACATTGCAAGTGGAAAACAAGGAGGCAACTGTAATTCAGCCGGGCATATGTAAGTCGCAATGTCCCTGAGGTGTCAACTTAGATGGCATAAGCTACTTGAATGCACTTTGATCAAAACTAGCTGGAAAGTCATAGGCTATTTCACTGCTGTCACTGAAGGCCACACTGATCCTCATGCTTATACTGAAAGTCATTTTAACCAACCTGCGATATCTTAAAATATGAAGTAGTCCAAGAGCTGTCTCAAGCCATCTCACAGAGTAGGGACTATAGATGACGAAATTGTTTCAGGTGCACAGGCACCATTTCCCTGCCTCTATAGGCATTGGAATCCAAAATCTACATCCACAAAAGTTCTTTGTTACTGCTTCACCTTGGAGAGGACTTCAGCTAATAGTCACAGAAATATTAACTTTAAATACTCCTTCTGCAGACTTCATCAATAGCAGTACAAACTAGTGAGAATGCAAGGGCATCAGCGTGAACATGGGGACTCATTTCTCTCTTTGGTTAAAAAGCTAGAGTGATACCATAAGTTTTTGACCCAGACCAAATATCATTATTCCAAATCAAAACTGGGTGTGGTTTAGGATTTAGGAAAAGCCACAGACTAGTCCCAGACAGCAGTTTGGATGTGCTAATTCTGTTTTATGAAGCAGAGAATATAAATGAATAGATTTGGTCAGGCTATACCTGTAACTGTCACAGCTAGAGAACAACTCACTCTGTAGTTGACCAGCAGAGATGCAGCAAAACCAAATCTCATTCGTGGTTTGCTGGAGACCTGCCAGGATTGGTTTTGCATCCTGTCAGCAGTCACCACCTAGGTATTTACCCAGTGAGTTTTTCTTCAGAATTAAGTATTCTCAGAAGACATTTCCTGACGTACAACATGGTCAAAGTTATGGTATCTCAGTGCATAAAAATCACCCATCCAAATGGTGGTATTCCAAGTTTGGTCCCTTCCTCTGCCTGAAGGAACTTGAACCTGCACTTCAAAACATCTAGTTAGGCATGTCTAATACTCAGTGATTGGTTATTCTCAGCTGAGGGCCCCTCAATCTCATTTGAGGCTAATCAAATATTTATTGGGCAAAAGCAAAGTTGTAACTGTATTGATGACTCTATTATCTAATGACCAGGTCATACATTTGGGATGGGAGAGATCTGGGTTCCAGTCACTGTTCTGTTCAATGTTTAAGCATTTTAACATTCATTATTCGCTGCCTGCTGGCTGCTGCATTCATTTAAAAGACACGGGTTAAAATTCCCTCAGGCTGAGCAAAAAGTTGAACCAACATCTGCTGCATAAGTGGCTATGTCTCAAATACTTCAAACACTGAGCTACTGCAGAAAAGCAGGTGTGGGATGCACCAGGAACCATTTTGTGAGAACAAAGTGAGGCAGGCATTTGGGATAGGGACATAGATAATCAACGACGGCTGGGATTTTAGCTTCAGCATTTCCTATTGCCTTATCCTTCTTCCTTGTATGTATCGGGTTTTGTAGACTAGATTTCTAAGTACCCAGGTGTCTACAAAAATTATATAGGGATAGCTGGAGCTGGGTTCCACATAGACATCTACATTTGAATGACCATCTGTCTTCCTTTTATAGTTAGGCGGGAGAGATGGGTGAAGTCCCCTCATTCTAGACATCTGTTTAATATCTAGATGTGCATGTTCATGCACGTTCTAGGCATGCATGTTTCTCTCTTGATTGTCTTGGGAGCCTGGGGTGGCTAGACCGGATATAAGCTACTGCATTGTCAATATTTATATACAGTCATTGCTATCCCAGGCTCTTTGCCCAAATCAGGACCATGGGTTCCACTAGGTAGAAAGCTGCCTGAAGCTCTGATCCAATCCCTGTGGCAGGCATTAAAATGTCTAACTTTATCATAGGACCAACGTGAAAGACTCACACAGTGCAAGCAGGTCCTCAAGAATACAGCTCTGAAAAATTTCCCATTGGTGTCATTAGTGCAGGCATTACCCCACACATTTGTCAATAAGGTGTGTACAATTTCTTGACTTACATTAACATGGGAAAAAAGTGCAGAATAAAGACAAGTTTCTCTCTCCTACTGTTCTCTCATGATAGAGCAAAATCCAAGAATGGAGGACGCTGTTTGCGAGAAAAATTAGACAGACTGGGACTGAATTTGCCTGCAGGAAGAAGAAAAGCAGCAAACGTCACACTCTTGACTTCCTTGGTAGAAGGTAGGGTTTATAATATTGCAATATAATATAAACATAATTAAAAGGTTTCCTTGTATACAACACTTTTCAGCCACAATGTTAAATATTATAATTTGTATTTTGTACAAAGAGGAGAACTGACTTGCCTAAAGCCACAGACAGAACAAGTGGCAAAATGGAAGCTCACTCTGAGATGTCTTGGCTCCCTGCAAGTGGTTTGGTACTGCAGTCTCCTCAACATTGATCTGTGCTTTCTGTGCTGGGATCTGACTTACAAATCGATGATCCAAATGTTCTTGTGAGAGAAATGAATGTCTTATACCAACTCTATAAGTAGGTTTGTTTATCCTCCTTTTTTTTTTTAACTTGTGAATTTCCTGGAACTGATCCAAAAATGTGATTTATTTTTCCCATAAGAAGACATAATATTTAGACAAGACTTTCCCCCCCTCCACATAAAGGAATGAAATCTGTTTTCAGATAAACTCTAGACAGACCCAGGAGACACTTTCTTGGCCTTTATTTGTTGTTTAAATATCATTCACCAAATATTGCCAGGCTCTTCAAACCTTCAGCTGGGAGATGCAGGTTCAAACCCCTCAGGCAAAGGGAAGAAACTGTACCTTAATGTCTTCTATTCTTGGTGAATCCACTAAGTACTCAGTTGTTGTCTGGCTTCGAGTAGCAGCTCTGGGAATTTCAGATCCCACTTCCTTGATGTTGAGAGCGCTCAGCTTATCCTAAAGGTCAACACCTTCCAGGATCATAACCTGAAAGGTCCATACAGATCTAGGCAAGTAGGCTGAGGTCTCAGCACGTATTAC
The DNA here is from genome assembly GCF_964199755.1 of Larus michahellis. Taxonomy (NCBI): domain Eukaryota; kingdom Metazoa; phylum Chordata; class Aves; order Charadriiformes; family Laridae; genus Larus; species Larus michahellis. The sequence continues at coordinate 126,926,119 of NC_133898.1, forward strand.
CACAGAATCACAGAATTACAGAAAGGTTGAGGTTGGAAGGGGCCTCTGGTGATCTTCTAGTCCAACCCTCCCGCTCAAAGCAGGGTCAATTAGAAGAGGTTGCTCATGACCTTGTCTAGTCAGGTTTTTAATGTCTCAAAGGATGCAGAAGTAGTGCTGAATCCACAACAATGGATGTTTTTCAGCATCTAAGAGGAGGGACTAAGGTTCTCAGGGGCCACTGCGCACACAACTACAATGGGACTGCTCTGAAATACAGGTGTGTCCGTATCACACCTGCTTGTAATAAAGAGAAAGCTACAATGGAGTTAGTCTTGGAAAAGGAAGTTTTCTCCTCCAGTTTAGAGAATCTACCTTCACAGTCCTTCGTGCCTCTTGGGTCTCAGCTGTGAAGCATAAACAGGGCTATGTGGACAGATACTCATTCATTAGAAGGGATTGAGCGTGAGGAAGCCCTCTATCAACTGCTGGCCTGGGACTGATGGCAAAGTATCTTTACTGTAAGTCAGATTCCTTTTTCCCAGGACGGGAGCTATGCTTGTCTCTCTGCCCTTTACTGAAAGCCAATAGCAAACCTGTTATTAAGCCTATGGTATTACTTTTGTTCTTGGACTGCCTTAATGTGAGTCCTAAAGATATATACTGAGAAAACTGAACTCACTTTGTCAGAGACCTGTTTGCCTAGGCATCCAAATCATAAATTTTATCTACTGGGATTTTTGGGAAAGGCACCACCATCTGCGCCAACAGAAAACAAAATGAAGCTGATTTTCTATCTATGTAACCAGTCCTTGGCCAAACTTGGCAGTGCTTATTGAATTTTTGTGGTATTAGCTGTCCTTCCTTTGTACATAGTGATATTACTTCCAAGTGGTACTAACTTGTAGCATGGTTTATGCGAGGAAGCCCATCCTCGATGGCTCCTGCTGTAGTGGGAGGCAGAAATGGAAAGACACAGGGTTATTGTGGGTTTCAGAGAAGAAAACATGAAGAAAACAACACTGGCTTTTTCTGTGTGATGTCAGTATACAAATTGACATAATGATTTATTAGTCTTATTAAATCCCTAAATATCAGATGGACTGTGTGGACTTCTCATGAGGACCCAGGATTGTGTCACTCTTGATTACTTTAGATGGTTATAAGTTTATTATTACTCAAGGTCCTTACAGTCTTCAATGTATCAAGGCCTTTAGTATCTCTGTAAGGTAGGAATGTACTCAACCTCTTAAATATCTGTTTGAGGTGAGAGAAGGCAAAATTTGCGTGGTCATTAGATATATTGATCAAAGTTGTCTTGAAAGTCTCTGGCATGACTTCTCTTCCTCTAAATAGACTAAAATCATTGAGTTTTGGGGAGTACTGCTAAGTTCAACAGAGGAACTGTCATGAATTTCTAGGCTGTGGTGGTCACGTGAAGATCCAGACTTCATGAAAATTATTCTGTGGCCCCTTGTTTTCTGCAAACTTACTTCTTTTGGGGTTCAGCATGGCTGCTGGGTGTTTGCTGTTATTCCTGTTTTGGTCAGGTTGCATCTTTAATGTCTTTGGCAGGGAATTCTGGGGCCCAGAGTAGGAATTGTTTGGCAGATGAGTTCCATCCTTTATGTTGCCATCCACACAAATCAGGACAATGGGTGGAAAGACAGACTGGGAGAATGATCTCAGCGTTGCAAGATTCTCCACAGCAGTATGGGACATAGCTTTGTACAACATGTAGGTGAGGGATGCCCTCTAGTGCCTATATTAGATGAAGGGAAAGGTCATTTTTCTGCTTTAAAAGGAAAATTCCTACATCTTAACATCTTAACAAGCTTAACATCTTAACATCTTAACATCTTAACAAGCTCCTCCATTAAATACCAGCATTGCCAAGGCTAAGCCTAACTGCTGTCTCAAAGGAGTCAAAAGCCTCCCCAGTAGGAGCAAGAAAAGATGTGAGAAAAGGGGAGATGTCCCCATCTGTTTGGACAGGTCACTTATAAGGTAGAGACATAGCATAAAAATGTTATTGCAGATGCAGGTAAAAGCAATGCATGAATGATTTTAAAACCATCAGATTATTTACAAAAATCAGAAAAAACACAAAAAATCTAAATTTGTTTTCCTATCAAACCTAACTGAGATGTTAAATTTACTAGACATAGAATTGACTGCATTTATCATTTGGGGACTAAAATTCTTAAAAAAAGTAGGTCAGTGGTTACTTTTTTTCACCCTGTTATCAACTGTCACTCTTCACCCCCACCAGCCTTTGTTTAAGTATCCTTCCCTTTGTTCCTCCTCCCTTCTCACCCTACAAATAGAAAAAAAAAACTTTCCCTTTCCTTCTACCTCCTGCCTGTCCCTCCTCCCCCTGGGTAGAGCATCCGGAGGAGGCGAAGCTGAGGAGAGAGTAGGAGGTTCAGATGCCGAATGTCCCTCTCCTGGGACACAGCTTTTGCCTTCACTTTACATAGGAGCATCTCTCACTCTTGCTAGACCCAGGAGACAGCCACACTGCTCCTTGCACCTGCCCACAGAAGCCTGTCAAGGTACACGGGCTGGTCTCTCCACTGAGACTTTCCAGAGCTGTCTCTGCCAATTCAGCTTCAGCAACTGTCCTTTTCCATCATGCAAAGCTCTCTGGTCAATTGTGAAATTATATAGGAAAGGCAGTGCTGCCTATGGCTGCAAAGCTGTGTGTTGGATTTAAGGAGAAAGAGTCAGCCATCCCCAACACCCATTCTTTGTCTCTGCAGGAGGAAAGAAATGGTGATAAAGCAGCGGGATAAAGCCAGGGATTTTAGGGGTTTCTACCTTTGGTATGACTCCTCCCTGACATAAATAATAACTGGGCAAAAAAAGGTAAATCTAAGGTGAAAGAAAAGATGTCAGTTCAACCACATTTCCAACATTTCCACATTTTCCCCTAGAATAAATGTTTGTCCAAATTATAATGTAGAAAAAGAAAGATCCTCTTCCATGGCATTTTGTACAAATTACTTTCCCCCACCAAGCTGACTTATTTCCTACTGTGCAGTAATACAAGGGACTTCTATGTACTGAGATTAACAAAAAAATAATACATATAAAAGTATAACACAATCCACTTATAAATATCTCATCATTTGGTTACAGTTCAAAATGAGATCTTTGCTCAACAATGAGATATATTAGAAATCATGTTCTGCAGAGTATTTTCATGTCCAGTTTTCTATTTTTATTTAAAATTTGGTGTTGTAACTTGGAATGCCTATTCCTTATATCATAGGGAAGTGTGTGCTTATATGAATACATATGCGTACTTATAACGTGCATTCTTAATATGGACCAGTAAAAATATATTTTAAAAATTTGTAGATTTACTTTTTTTCACAATAGGTACATTTGTGTATATGTTTTTACCTATATATATCCACAAGCAGATAAGTCTTTTTGTTTCATTTTGTTCATGATTTTATCTTTTCATATACCATTATCATTTAATCACAATCCCAGCTCCATGTAAAATAGAGAAGTTCTACACTTTTGTATAATCTTTTCAGATCATCAAAACAGCTTAGTATAATTTTCTCAGCTCTAGTAAATAATACACATTATCTTGTGTATAAAGTTAGGTTTTATACTTATAAAGATAACTTATAAAGATAAGTTTTAATGATAATTCATGTTTTCATTCCATTTCTTTTTGACATCGAGTGAAAACATAGACATTTCAGTGAGCTTGTTGTCGACCCTATTAAATAAATGCCTACATTTAATCCCATAAACTTTCGTTCTCTTGAAGAAACCAATGGCTAAATTCTAAAATGCTTTGCTGACTACCTTCCTTGCATTGTTTCTTGGGTCTGACTGGGACCAGGATAGAGCTGTCTGGAGAACAGTAATTCAACCTGATGACAACTTCAATGGGTTTGACTTATCCTCTTTCTATGCTGGCATGAAAACAAACCTATCAAGTGTTCTAACAGAGTTTGGTTAAAAAACAAAACCTGATACTCTTCTGCAGTTGACTTACTCTTTAAGTCTTTACTTAAGGAAGAGTAAAAGCATAGCTGAAATAGAAATTTTGAAGCAACTCTACAGAAATTTAGCAGCTATGGTTTAAATTTGTACCCTTTCTCATCCATGAAGAAGTCTAGAATAGGCATTTTAAATCCAAAATTGGCACTCAGCTATATAGTTCATTCTGATTCACTGTTAACATATCACTGAAATCCATTTTAATTTCATTGACAATTATTTTACTTTTCCAGAACCTGTCAATTAAGAAATGGAAACCATTTTTCCTTTCAACTCAGAGACAATTCTTGCCTGTTAACTTATTTTTTTTGGCCATACTGGAAATCATGTTTAAAAATTCCAAATAATGCAGACGATTTTTAGTAAAATCTTCGAATTTTGCATGTAAAATTGGTTGCAGCTGTGAAGGTTGCTGTTGACTGGTGTCAGCAAACAAATTCCCTGGGTGTTGTGCATGTATTTCACTAGTACCTGAATCCAATTAGGTCAGATAAATACACAACAAAGTATTTGCTTATGGAAATGAAAGGTATTTTTCTGGTAAAAATTACAATGATGTAAGGGAGACAATAAACTCTGAAAAGGTGGAAAATAGTGTCTGGAGTAGAGGTCAGTGCCTGTGATTCCTTATGCCTCATGCTGCCCTGCCCCAGGACCACTGCTCCCATGGAAGTTCCCATCTTCCTTGTCTTGGCCAGGCCTGTGCAGAGCAGACTTAGTCTTGCTAGGGATGGGATTCATCTCATCAGTTCTACTGTAGTTGTATCTGTCCTCTCGTGTTTCATTGTAGTCAATACAGAGAAATCAGCACTTTTAGGTGATTAATAATGAAATTAAATTAATTATTAAACATTCGGTTAAGTTGCTTAGAAAAGTTGTGTAATCTCGATGGTTGGAAATATTCAAGAATTAGTTTGAAAAGTCCATGAATAACATAATCTAAGGTCATGCTTTCAACAAGAAGGTGATCTTCTGAGTTCCCTTCTAACCTGGACTTTTCTATAATTCCTCTGATCCACTTCTGCCTTCTACTTTAGTATGGGATGATACATGATTTAAGTGCTTGCTTGTTTCTGTTGACTTGAAAGTATTAGGTCAAATGTAATATTGACATTTAATCAGATGAATTCCACTACACATGTTCTCAAAGAGAAGTGTTACAGGTCCTGCATCCCTCCTAACTGTTCGCTTGGAGCATCAGCTTAGTCTCCAAAGAGCCAAGGTCCAATGCCACCTCTCATGATGGCAATCAAATAAATAACTCTGAAAAAAAGGAAAATAAAATAAAAACCCCACAACACTCTAACCCCAAAATTACTCTGGAGCACACCTCTCAGTCACTCATATAGATGTGTTTCAACATACGTTTCTGGTAGCTGACCTATTTCTACCTTCTACGATGAGATGAGAGCAAGTGTCATCTCGAAGTGCCTATTTCCCATTAGGGAAAGACTAACTTAGGCACAGATGTTCACACTCCAGGCAGCTGTATTTTATCAAATAAATCCCATAAGTCACAGCACGCAGGCCAGAGTGTTCAGTAAACCCTAAAATAAATTCCTGTGTTCTCTAAGCTAGTGGAGAGGTACAGGTTAATGCAGAGGTATTTGGCACCCAGCACGGAGTTGGGTTATGGAGTCTGGTCTCTGTAGTGAGGTAGAGAGGTGCTCAGTGCCGGCCTCTGTCGCAGACTTCTCACCAAGCCCAGTCAAATTATGTACTCCCTTTGCCTTCATTTCCCCACCTATGAAAGAGCAACTGTGATCTTCACTGTCATCCTTTTTTATTTCGTGTGGTCAATTTTGACTGCAATCTTTTTTGGAAACCTGATTGTTTCTTGTGCTCTACTTTGGGGGTCTGCTCACCTTTAGTGTGGGGCACTTGTATTGTGCCTGCTGGCCTCACCCCTAAGCAAATATGCTGAAATGTATGTTATCCACCCATCTTTCTCCTGGGGTAGAAGACTGTTCTTCCTTTAGAGATAGAGAAGTGAAGCACCAAAGGCTGAATCTCAGCTCTTCAGAGTGATTTATTCCTACCTTCCACTAATTCCCATGCCTTAAATATCAATGATGAACTGGGCTTACAAAACTTGAGCAGCTGCCCAGCACTCACTGGTAGCAGGAGAGGGAGCCAAGTGTCTTGACTAATATTTTCCCATAAGAGGAATAGCCTCCCTAGCTTCTGGCTGGCACCATCTGATGACTGAGCATGAACAAGACAAATGAGCTGAAATCTGTAACTGAGGTTGGGAATCAATGTCCACAAAAATGATTTGTTATTGTATTATTATTTTTTTTAAGAGTGGAAGAAATTCTGCAAGCGTAATAATAATAACCTTAAAAACTAACTGACCCATTTTGTTTGCCCACAGGGGAAGCATTACATTTGGCCAGAGATTTCGGCTACACCTGTGAAACGGAGTTCCCTGCCAAGGCGGTAGGAGAGCACATTGCCAGACAGCACATGGAACAGAAAGAGCAGACAGCGAGGAAAAAGATGATCCTAGCAACAAAGTAAGAAGGGAGAGGAAACTAAAAAAGAAATCTGTCTGTCACTTCTCCATTTTGGATCTGGGGGCTGGGGGAGGGAGGAGTGGGAGTATGGAGCTGGGATTGCGGTGATTGCTATCACAACAGTACTCACTGACAGCAAGTGAAAGCAACCCTCTTTAGAGATGCTTTAAGAGGAACCTTATTTACTGCAAAGAGGTTTTAGTGGCTACGTTCCTATTGCCTGCAGTCAAGGAGTCACATACATCTTCTCAGATGCTTTGGTTTAGGAGAGAGGAGGGGTCATCGTTACATGGTAAGATCTATAGGACAGACTGGCTTTGTCTCCTGTTTGTGTGAGAGCAGGAGAGTTAAGCTTCTACTGCAGTACTAGTTAGTGTGGGATAATTATTGTATGTCTGCTGAGGGAGAGCTGGTTTACAGAGGGACAGATCTTCTCTGGATGGAAATTGCAAGAGTTCCCCTGAAGTCAAAGGCACTGGAACAATATACACCAGCAGGAAAGCTTTGGTAAAGCCATTAAAGACACACAGAGACACCTGTCGTTGCTCTAAACAAGCCACTCACCCCCCTGGAGCAGTAACATCAAGTTAAGACTACATTTCATCTTAGCTTAATTAGACTTGATGAGGGAGGAATTAACCTGCAGTGTTACACAGTGAGGCTGCAGGAGAGCTGAGGACAGAAACCTGACCTCTCAACACATCATCCCAGTGCTGGAAATGTTTGGGAATTATCCAGGCTGGGATACGTCCAACAGAGAGTAGTCACCATGTAGTAGAGGAGAAGGCTGATCAGCAACAGGATTGTCCTTTGTAGCCCCATGTCCTTCTGCTTTTTCTATTTGTGGGGAACAGGATTCCTGGCCTTGGTGTCCCTCTTGTAGCCAGAGCTCTTCTCCCTGAAGGTGACTCAGAGACAACATGCATTGAAACATCTCAGGCTTGTGAATCCCATGAACACAGCTGTGATCCTTCCCTGGGGTGCTCAGCAGAGCATCATGTGGTTCAGGGGACATTTGCCAGTGTGCGGGTGATGAGGGACCTCACTCATCATGCTCCTAAGTCCTTTGTAGGTTAAAAGGAATTATATAAGTGGAATGCGAGCTTATTCTTACCTACATCCCCATTTGGTTTAAGGGCCCTAGGGGTTTCAGAGACGTGAGAATAAACCAGCCGGTAAGAAGCAGCTCCTCTCTGCAAGTGGTGTCTCCCCATTGCTGTATTGCCCATTAACAATCTGCCCCCCTAACTATGGAAAAGCTGATTGTACTGCTGGGCAGCACAACTTAAACAACAGTGAAGTCTCTAAATTGCCCCAGCTGGATGATTTGCCCTATCTATAAAATTTTACTCAACCATAATGATGCAAATCTTCCCCCTTCTTTTATGGCTCTAGTGAGAGAACACATTACTGTGGGTTGCAGTAATCAGTGAGTAACTGATTATTAACACATTAACCAATTATTTAACACATTATACAATCATAGAATTGCCTAGGTTAGAAGGGACCTTTCAGATCACCTAGTCCAACCATCAACCTAACTCTGACAGAAACCATCACTAAACCTTATCTCTAAGCACTATGTCTACCCATCTTTTAAATACCTCCAGGGATGGTGCCTCAATCACTTCCCTGGGCAGCAAGTTCCAATGCTTAATAACTCTTTCAGTGCAAAAATTTTTCCTAATATCCAGTCTAAACCTCCCCTGGCGCAACTTGAGGCCATTTCCTCTTGTCCTATCACCTGTCACTTGGGGGAAGAGACTGATCCCTACCTCTCCACAAACTCCTTTTCTTTGTGTCCTATCTCCAAAGGCTGTGCCCCCCACACATAAAAGTCTCACTACCTTTTCTCATCACTCCATAGCTACTTTCTCACCTTCCTTTACTACTGAGGTGGGGAGTCGCGGGCATGCATTACTCCTACTGGCGATGAACTTTGGCTTGTAGGCTGTTATCCTGCACTTGTAAGGAACAAAATGTCTTTTTCCCCCTTCCGTCAGTTAAAAACACCAGCAAATTGATCAGAGTGGTCTGTCGACAATACAGTGATAGGCCACATACTACTGCAGTCAGAGTGCTTGTAAGAGGGACAGATGGGTCAATGTGTGTGCCACTACTGCCCTCTCCTGCTTGGAAGCAGAACAGTGATTCACAGACCAACCCCACCTAGATACTACAGGACACACAGGTCCATGACATCATAATACTAGCATGGTATTTCCCAGCCATGCTTCCATGTGTCTGACAGTAGGTACTCTAGTCATTTGCCAGGAGTTTCAATTATTCACTAGACGTTTGTAAGCTCTAGCTTTGTCATTTCAGTAATGTCACCACTGCCCTGCCTCATGAGCTTGTGGGTTATGACACCTGAAGAAGTGGTGGATTGTTATGCTGCCACCAAAAACAACACTGAAATTCCAGGGTGGTAAAATCACTCATTGCAAGCTTTGCCTATGGAAAGAAATGGAGTGCCATTGCCTGTGTGCTACCACTGTCCACTCTAGAAGCCCACAGAAGTCTGCCTTTGGGAGAACTGTTGAGATCTTTCGCATGTCGGGTCTTGAGGAAAACTAAGGGTAAAGAAAAACATTAATTCCACAATTCCTCATAAATAGGTGAAACTCCATTCTGGATTCAGACATCCAACTTCATTGGCTTGACCCAGTTGCCCAAATACAGGCTCCTACTGCCTTTTGAGATGAATTGGGTTATCCAGCTTGATTACCAGCTGCTGCTCCAGAAGCACACAAGTCACTTTTTGTTACTGTGTTGTATCTGCCAGTTATTATGGATGTCTTGTGTACTGCATATCTGTGTGTGGGTAACTAAATAGATCCCTTAATGTCTACAATGCAGAAGTCTCTGGTGTCCAGCAGAAGCTCCCAGTGTTATCAAGGGCATCTATACCTTGTAATGAAGCAATCCACCCATGCTGAGTGGAAGCTGTTCATCTGCCATGCACAGAACTGTGTCTTATGGGCTAGTGAAGACTGAAGACTGCTATTTTAGATGCCAATAGCCCTCTTTAACACACGGAGGTCATTAACCTTGAGGTAGCACTCTCTTCACTGGCCTGCTCAGCCCTACCTGGTCTGAGGCTATGTTGGCAGTAGTACAGTGAATTAAATTAGGACCACTTTCTGGCATGGAACAAACCATATTCATTGTGTTAAACTACTTGATCTTCCAAAACTACCTCTTGGAAATGGTCCCTCACATTTGCAAACTCAAGATCTGCCTAGGACAGTACTATATGATGCAACAAGATGGTGTCACGGCCTGTTCAAAAAATCTGATGAACTAGACAATGAAGAATTATCATGGGAAGAAGAGATGATTGTAGCCACTACACACCACTGAACACAAGTGACAGCAAGGACAGGATGAGAGTGGCGCAAACTTTGGCTAAGGGCTGAAAGGATAAGAAAGGGGTAAACAATGGGAGCTGTTGGTCTCCTACTAGTCTCTTTCTCTGCACTCACCTCCTTTGACTGAGTAGATGATTTTCTGGTCACTCCAGAACAAGACGCTTCAAAAAAAAGACTGTCATAATTCTGGCCAAAGGGTGCTGATACTGGCCTATTAACCTTAGACTCTTTAGAAAGGCTTCAGGGCGTATCTATGCAATCCACACAGGAAAAAAAACAAGCAAACAAAGAGACCCACAGAAAAAGAAAAAAAAAAAAACAAAACCCAAACCAAAACCAAAACCAGACAACAACAACAAACCTGGGACCTGGTTTTAGAGGGTCTTTAAGCATAGGGTAGTTCATTGTGCAGAGGTGTGGGAGACACTGGATGGCTTTATAACAGGAGACAGAACCTCATCAAGTTGCAGCTAAGACAGATGCAGAACTGCTAAAGGCAACATCAATAATTCCACTTGACGGAGAGGCACACTATCCTACAGGAAACACCACAGAGTATCACAGCACAAGATCTTCCACATAAGAGAGGGGCAGGTACACACATTTACACAGACCAAAACAGAATAGTGTGAACAACTATTATTATGGGGTTGCTTATGGCCAGTGCAGAACAATCAACATCTGGCTCATGACACCACGTGCTCAATTTGCTAGTTTTGTGAAAAGCAGCTCTGAGACCAGACACATAGGACCTTCTGAGCATCTCTCTGATATCTGATCTTTGGATGCCTGGCAACTCTACCACACTTGGACAGACTCATGGGCACACATTTGCCCCACTCTTGTGGTCTTCACAAGGTATTTGCTTTGGCCACTGATAGCAATAAGATCATGGACTAGAGGGGCTCTTGTTCCGATCCAGTACAGAATTTTTTGTCTTTTCCTGATCATATACTGGAACATCCAAAGATCTATCACAAATCGTTAGGTGCCTACCTTGCAGGAGTGACCAGGACTCTCTTTTTTTTATTAATCTGTGACCCCTAAAAAAAGACGGCAAAACCATCTTTCTTTGCTTTTTCAAAGTCACAGTCCAGCTCAGCAAATAACTGTCAGCTGCCTCCCTGCCACTACCTCAGGTGACGTTTTATTGGTAGTGGAGGCTCTGAGACACCACTTTGCCTAGAAATCCCATTGAAAAAAGTAGGTTACTGCCTTTTACAGGTTTTCATGTATAATAAAAAAGTTTTTTCTTTTCTTTCAATCTGCCAACACTCAGTAAAGACTTTTGACATGTGAAGATAGAAGGGAACTTAATTGCACACTTGGTTCTGACATTTTCCTTTGTCAAAACATAAGAACTTTTAAGATGAACTTTTTCAACAGGTAGAAAGTAGAGGTTGGAGGAAGGAGAGAAGAGCCGTGCTGACAGGGCCGACTGGGGATAGTAGATTGTTTAGAAGCCAAAATGACTGACTGTTTTCAGTTTTTGAAAGGAACTGTTTTTCCTCTAAGGACCTGATTCATTAAAACTGTATGCTGCATTTACATATATTTCTGCTGAATACCTCTCTTTGCCTGAAAGGCTAAGATGATGCTGTCTTTTCAAGCAGTCGGTGTCTAGGTCCATACAGATGACAAGCGATTACAGAAATCAGGCTTGGATGAAGCCCAGTAACACAGCAGGAAATAGTTTTCTGCATCTCCTCTCCTCTTAGTCAGAAGAGAGCTGTGGTATCCAAAGTCTATGTCCATAATGTGCAGAACAGTGATATAATGAAGGGTAAAAACGGGTTAATGCAGTTTCCTTTCTTGTAACCGGGCAATGGAGGACCTTCTAAACACCAAGCAGCTGAGTTTACACACCTGTTTTCCATTATGTCCCTGTCCCAAAGGACAAGAGTTACAAGGTGGTAATGAAGTACTTGAACTTTATCTAGGACTAGATGTGCAAAGAGTCTTCTAACAGAAATCATGGATCACAGAGATGCTCCTTAGTATTTGAAACCATGCCCAGGCACAGTAGTTGCATCTATTCTAACTAAGTAAAGCAAGCACATGCTGTGTCATCACATTGCAATCATCTATATTATTAAAACACTAGAATGGCTTCTTGAACTCTCCCAAATATCTTCTGGGCATGTTCTGGGAGTTAGCCCATGCCAGGGTCCACTCTCAGGAAGCATCCCTGTTTAGGAGGCTAGAAGAGCATAAATATATGGATCTTATCAGATGGTGACAATTGTCATGAGGATGTGAGAAGGATCCCTGGCACTGCTCACTTTACTGGACGGCACTGTTTACTAGGTTACATGTAGTCACTGTGACCAATATTAGGCCAATCCAACTGAGTCTCAGGCTAATATCAGGCAACCAAACTGATCGTCCTGATCATCTAGTGGACATCAGGCCCTCCTGACCCCACATTAAGTACCCATTCTTTTAATGCAGTCAAAGGAGAAAGGTATGCTCATTTGGAAAAGTCCTGAACGAGAGATCCAGACACCTCTTCTTTTTTTAATTAACTACATCATAAACTAACTGATATAAGTGGTGTCTCTATTCATCCATGGTCCAGACAGTACTCTTCTGAGGGCATGTACTAAATGGAAGCTGTTTGATTCCTTTAAAAAAAATCCACACTCATAGAACATTCATGGATTAATTTGCAAACCAGCCCAAACCAACAATATCACAAGAATGAAAAAAAAAAATCTTATTTTCAGTTCTCTCTTAGTGTTAGATCCTATATAGAGTTATGCTAGGGGATGTTTTTAACTCCCTGGTGCTGAGGCATCCAGAGAAGCAGAGGGAAAGACAGCAAGACCATCAAAGAAGTAGTGTTACTATGCTGGTGGGAGATCAGGCAAGGCAGAGCCTGAGTTTCCATTGCAAGGTGCTGAACTGGGGTCCCAGGTCCTACCTGCTGAAAGTGTGTGCTGCCCAGGAAACCATCATCGAGAAAAAGTGGAGATAATGGGATTTGCCTCACTTGCCTGTCTGTCGTGTGGGTACTGACAGTTGAGTGAGTCACTGAGCTCCTCCTACAGTCACTGGAGAGAAAGAGGCCCTGTTAGAATGCAAGTCCTCTAGACTGCTATAGACAAGTACTTTAGGGTGCCCAATACATGGTAGAAATGTAAAATAATTTAATGAATGTTTCAATAAGAAATTTAAATAGCTGATGCTGGAATGAATTCTTACTCTGGGCAGACCTGTGGGAGAGGTCTCAGTTGAGGATCCATCTGTTCTTCTGCCCCAAAGTCTACAAAGAAGCAGAGTATGAACACGAATAGAAACTAAGAGAGCAAAGATGACATTTTCCTTCACAACTCCTAGTGATTCATTTGTCTTATGAGTTGGGGTCAAGAAGGCTAGGCCAAAATGTCCAGGACTTCTATTTGCAGATAACCAGTGCACACAAGCAAATGTAGAAGTAGTGGTGTATTTACACAAGTTCTTCAGGCATGTCCTAATGCTAGTTCATCGTTATCTTTAACCGTAACCCTTGCTTCTAATGTAGGTGAGCTAAGCCAGACTTAACACTGCCAAACCAGGACCAATCCAGGAGAGAATTCACATTTTAAAATGTCAATGTTAATATGGTTCCACTGGGGAAATATTCTTGTTTAAGAGATTCTGTATGTTGCTAGTTCTCAGAATTTGGGGCTGGGAGGCAAGAGGGAGATTTGTTCACCTTTAATTTCTTTAACAATGCTTCTGCCAATTATTTCTGTTATGAATAAGATCACCCAGGATAAGGTGACAGTGCTATGGAAATCAGCTTTACACCTGTCTTATTTAAGGTTTTTCACTTTCCTTTCAGACAAATATGTAAAGAATTCCAAGACCTTCTAAGTCAAGACAGATCACCCCTCGGATCCTCCAGACCGACTCCAATATTAGACCTCGACATCCAGAGACATTTAACACATTTCAGGTATGATTTTGAAAGAGGAACAATTAACTAAAATGCATAATTTTGATAAAGACTACATATAATGTTATAATGTTTTTTCCCTTACCTAGAAGACTATAATGTCCGTAATCCCTCTGTTGTCTGTGCCTATTAAAAGCACATGTTTGCCCAGCAATGTAGTTCAGGCTAATTGCATTTACCCTGCCTCTAGGACCACAGCCTGATTTTGTCTACATCTGCTGGCCAAATGTCTCCATCTGGAAAGAAAGTTGCCTTGCTCTATGTGAGCCAAATCACAAGCCAACCAACGAACTGGATGGTTCAGAAATGTAGAAACTCAAGTTCAGAGCCAAAATGACAATACTGATGAATCAAAGTAGCAATAAAAGAGAAACAGTTAGGCCACATCCTTACCAGTAACTAAATAGTTCCAGAGCCTCCTCTACGCTACTGAGATCATTTGACATCATCTTACCATGACCATACTATTAACTCTTTGGCCTTCAAAGCAGACTGGCCTTAAAGCAGACTACCTACTGGAACGGTCTCACTGCAGTCATTCCTGAACAGCACCCTGGAAAGATGTGGGAAAATGCAAGCTGGCTCAGACCAAAGATCTGGAGACTGCTAATATATTTAGACTCAGTTCCTGGGCCCATGCCCTAGCAATATTTAATTTACTGGTGCAGACAGCCTAAGAAGCTGTTATGAAGAAAGGACCCATGGTACCTGCATGCCAAGTCTAAACTTCATCAGAATTTTATCCAAGTTATGGATAAAAGTGTATAGACAGTTTGGGATTAGAAAGACTTATTATCCCGGGAGTTGCTGTGCAATTTCACATTTTTGCTTTAGGCTATATACTAGATACAGTCAAGAGTGAGATGGAAACTTCCAGAGGACCACTTTGAAATAGTGGGGTCATCTAAGATATTTGTCAAAGAAAGATAAGTGTGAAGAAACACCCTAGAGGTGCTCCTGTCTTTTCTCAGACCACAGAGGGGAATACATGACTAGCTGATGCTAGAGATTTTTATATTTTTCTAGCCATTAACCGGTACCTGAAAAAATCAATATGTAAAGAACTGTTTCAAAGAGTTGGTTACAGACCAAGCAGGTTTGTTAGTCCTATAAAGCCTTAGAGTGATGTTGCATATTCTTTAGCCCAGCCAGATAAACCTTCATCCATTGGCTGGACAGAAAACTTTTGTGCCTAAACATCCCAACACCTTTTATTTGTTAAGATTGTGATAGAACGTGAAACACCTACCAGCCAGATGGTGATGTGATACCTAATGTTTAGTCCCTCAGACTTTCAATGGAATCCAAAATACCCACCATTCCACCTCTTCCATTTGCCTGTTGCGGGGTAGGGAGAGGCAAAGATAATGCCTGGTCACGAATACACACATTCCTGTTTATGCTTACACATACCTGTGTGCATCCTACGCATATACAAACACATTTAGACAACCCCATTTCTATTCTCATGCAGTAATGTGCACACACACACATACCACCTATGTATACTTTCCCTTAAACACACACTCTCCTAAATGCCTAACTACACATGCACACCAAGGAAGACATACTTATTTACACAGGATACTCATAGGGGGATTTTAATGGGCTGCCTGGGCTTGTGGAAGAACAGATAATTCCCCAATACATGCACAAAAAGTAAATGTGATATAAGGTAGCAAATCTCCAAGGATTCCTGTGTTTAAAGAAGAAATAGCAGTCAGGATAAAATGCTGAAGGCTTCATCTATAAAAACCATCAACTGGTACAGCTCCCATCCTTCTTTCTCAGCTTCACTTCAGTAGGTTGGAGCACAAAGCATCTGTAGGCAGCTCCTGGATCATTCAGTGCTTTCTTTCATGCCTGCTGTAGGTAATGAGTGTTGGACTGAAGATGGGTACCTAGAAGAGCATAGGTCTCAATCCTACACAGATGCTTCCATGGGCTTAAATCAGACAGCCTTGTCTGATGTCTGTGCTTGGGGAATGATGAGTACTGCCAGACCCAGAGGCTGAGCTGAGACCATACTCTTCTTCTGTCTATTGTAGAGAAGTTGAGTTCAGATCTGGCTTCTAACCCATACTTCTAACTCAAGTCATCTACATGTAGATGCCTCCATTTCAGCCAGGTGTATATCTTCTGCTGTAGTCTCTAGAGATCTCATCTGTATAGCCCATGAAATCTGCATTACAATTAAGCAGGCCTAACATAGACATCTACATTAGTGTGACTTCAATTTCCCTCTAAACTCCATTGACTGAACAGTCTGATCTAGATCTCCAGCTGAACAGGAGCTTAGCCAACCAGTACATGCTGGACACTTATATTGTAAGTAGCTAAATCTGATGTAGGCAAAAAAAATCATTATTCCCATCCTCTGAACCTGTCAGCCTTCACAGCTAGGTCATCTGAACCACTCCTACCGCTACTTGATTAAATATCACAGAATGCACTTAAGTCTGTCTCAGATGCTAGAGAAGATGCAAGTACGCAACTCACCGTGTTTTCTGTGAGTATTAAGCATTTTCTGAGTCAAGTTTTCAACACAGACTGTGTCCGACCTATCATTTGGTTTCTCTGGTTTTCTCTAAGTGATGATCCTTAGACTGAACCAACCTCTGTCACAGGAAATTTGCACCTGATCAGTTGGGGTTGAGAGAAGAGGAAGAAATTCTTGAAGATATTCTTTGTACCCCAACACACAGAGAAAGTCCTTGTAGCCCATGAGCAACATGCTCACCACTGTTTCAGGCATAGCACAGCCTCCTACTGGTCACAAGCACAAATAGCTATTTGTCATTATACATCAGTTGAAAATTATTTCATAAGAAGATGTTGAATGCATCTGCCTAACATAAAGCACATGCCTAACACTAAGAATCCAAATATTCAAAGTACAGTAGCCTCTGCAACCCTGATCTTAGGTCCCACCTAAGATCAGATTTCCATAAGAACAGGTTGTCCTTAATTACACTGAAATGAACACATTTATCATGTACCTATATCTATAGATAAAGAGTTTTGCAACCGTATGCCAGAGATGGATTTGACCTTCATACCATAGTCATTGTCAAATACCCTGATGACCTCTATAGTAGTCAGAGTCTAAAATTGGACTGTCTTAATAAGTGTCTGGTCCTCATTATACACATGAATTTAATGTTACTTACGACCAAAACGTCCAAGAGCTGTTGGTGCTTTACAAATAGGTCTTGCTGAGTAGACATGAATCTGAAGCAGTAACTCTGTATAGTCATCACAAATTTTATAAAGTGCTTTTTCAACAGTGAAACTTTCATCTTCATTTTTATCTGTTTTCCAGAACTGTGGGCTTTCTCGCAATAGATTCTCCATCTCTGTGCTCTATAAATCCCTAGGTTGGAATGGAGCCAAAATATTACATTTGTCAAGGACAAGCCATAGTTTTTCACTGGAATCTCTGACAAGGCTTTGTGAATGTTTTTTTTAGCATAGATATAGCATATTTTTCTACCATTATCCAATATGAGCTGATTTTTGATCATGGGAAATCTCATATAGTTTCATACAGATTTAATATATCAAGAAGAGGTTCAAAAATTTGGTCTTGTAAACCATAAACAAGGCAGCAAAGAAACCATAAGATGAAAGGTTGATGCCATATGATGTCAGAAAGTCAAAGAAATTTTTAAGACCAGAAAAATTCAGAGGAATAGCACAAATCTCTATTATTAGAATAAATTCTAAGATAATGAAAGACTTTTTGAAGATCTATATCTGATACCTACAGCAGAAGCCAGCCTCCATTACCTTGGGGTAAAAGAGAGTTTTCTTTAGGAAAAAATTGCCCTACAGCTGCTAAGTGTAGAGTTACATGCTCCACTTGCTCGTGATGTTACTTGCCCAACTTTAATAAGACCAGTGTACACAGACTGGCACAAGTCAGACTGAAACAGTGTTTCCCATTTCCTCTGTTTTGAATCTTCAAGCTCACCCTTCGCTCTGAAATTTTTCTACTGAGTGCCAATTCATCAAGATCTGTAAACATGTGTCCAACCTGAAGTACAGGGTAGTCAGAAGGGACCGGAATTGCTGGGCTTGCTCAAACTCCAAGCTCAAAGTTCATATACAAAGCATAAAACAAGGGAAATCTTCAAAGGAGCTGCCAGTGAGCCTGAAAACTGCTGAGTTTTGCACAACTTCACCAGATATGCAAAAAACAGAGGCACTTCTCCACCCCTGGTGCAACCATGTTTGTGCAGCTGCTCTGAGATGTCCACCTGACCTGAATACAGAAAACTCAATGCTGCAGGAAGAATGATTTCCCAATATTGTTTGACCATGAACAGAGAATTCAGTAGATCTTTACATTCATAGCAGCAATTATTGTGCCCTACTTGAGCCATCTGTGCCTTATTCAAGATTTTCCCCTTTTCAAGGCATTTTTGAGTATCTTGCTGTAAAGAAGTTATATTGATTTTAGTAAATAAAAGTAGTGCCAGGGCACAGGCAGGTATTGGCTACCCATGTTGCTTTTTAGCAGGTTCCCTAGGGTTTTGTTGCCCTGTCTAAGTAGCACTGTCACAAATTATTCCTGGGCACAGTGGCATATATATATTACTAACATATATGTAGCCTGAGAATTCAGGGAAGAATCAGACCTTATTACAGCCCAGTTAGGTGCCTTACCTGTGCTTTAAAAAACGTACTGACACTAAGAGAAGCCCAATCTTGTCAGGGCTGGATCATAAGTCATTGCCCTCATGGGCTAAGTGTTGGGGCAGCTCAGATTTCTAAGCAGATATGTAAGTGCAGGGCTACCCAAGCTGTCCTTCAGCTTTTCTTTGGTTCCATCATGATGAATGCAGAGGAGCAAGAGGAATAATCCTGTGTGTTGTATCTGGCCTGAAAGCCACCACTTGATCTACCCTGTCCCCAGTTTTTGAAGACAGAGTCATCATTAAGCAACAGGGCAAAGAAGAAAACCCTGGAAAAAAACAGTTCCACTGAGTAATGGGATTTTTTTGTGTGGATACATGAGTGTGTCTTTCTTGTCCTCTAAAGGCTGATCTGTGTAAATGCATTTATGAGTCCACCACAGTAGAGAACAAAATCAGCACACCAGTACTTGAAAAGAACCCAAAAGTTTCTATAGCTTTAGTGAGAGGAACTTATTTCTCTCACTCTTTGTTTTCAAAGTGGAGTGAGCATCAGGAAAAGCGGGGGGGGGAGAGAGAATATTTAGATAGTTTCTTTTTAAATGTCTTCTATTATTTATAATTGAGAGATTCTTCTCCCCAGAACCCCACAGAATCATGTGAGACACTTCTACATCTGTATGTGTCTGTGTATGCAAGAGGGAAAAGCTGGGATTCTAATTCCTGCTGAAACTAAAACTATTTTCAAATCCCACTGGTGGCAGTAAAGCTGGGATTTCATCTTTCTTTTTTTTTTTTTTTTTTTTTTTTCCCAGGGCAGAAAGGTTGTACAAATTTCTCTTTAGCACTGTAGATTGGTTGGTTTTGAATTCAGATCAGGTAAAAGAGACAAGTTTCATAGTCAGTGAAATTGAGAGACAGCTCTCAATTATCGAAGGTGATGGGAGGGAAAAAGGAGGTTGGAATATTTGAAGAAAGCAAAGAGATGGATACAAACAAAACACATACATAATGATTTCAGAATAATTCACTTGAGAAAATGAGCAATAATTCTTTTTAGAAAATGGTGAAGCAGGGCATGATTGCTTACGAGATCTGCATGTGTTTCTTGGCTTGCACATACAGACTCCCTGACGTCATTAGGCAGACTCTTAGTCTCACTTTCTTCACTTTTGGAGTACTCATGTCTGTAAGAATCTGTAGTGTTTGGAAAGTTCAGATATCCTACTGATGTCATCCGTCATATAGGGAAAGAGGAATAGCCACCAATTACAGAAGTTGGTTTTGATCCTTTCACTTTAAGGTTGCATTTCATTAAGATACAAAATCACATCCACATCTACCTTATATATGAAAGATAAAGACAGCAAAACAACAAAGAGAAAGTTACTTTCTTGCAAGTGGCACCTCTTTCAGTGCAGAAACCTTATAAAAACAGACAAAAAAATAATAGGCTCAGAATACTAAAGCTAGATAATGAAAGCAATCAGCATCTTCACAAATTATTCTGTGTTTCGCCTAGCCATCCAGCTGATATGAAACACCCTTCCTATGAAACTGTTTGAGACAGGAGTTTTGTCATTTAGCTAGTCTCTGAGCCTGGAGCTGTCAGCCTCCTGCGAGTGCCTGGCATCACACTGACAAGGTGACATGAAAAGCAACAGGCAAGAAACCAGAGGCTCAGAGTTCGGGAGCAGCGAGAAAGTAACATCCCTCTTTCTGAAGGGTAAAAGGGAGCACTGAAATGGATTTTGAAGCTCAACATGTTTTATAAATTGTAACAAAGAGCCAAGCCCAAAGACTTACTAGTGGGTCGCCTTTACAGGTGTGCTTACCCCCCTTATATATTGTTCTCTCTTTTTTACACTTCTTTGCTTATCAGGAGGTGGAGCAGCTGCTGTCATAATTCCAGTCATCTTGATTAGCAGCAGCAGGCTTCTCTTTGGCTGCACAGACTGGAAGACGCCTGGTGTGCAATGAATTTTGTGGTGAAACACCTCTGGTGCCCTCTAGAGTTCCCTGATTTTCATGATCTCTCTCAATCTGGTTTTAGATTCAGCTAGCTGAGAGGGACAACACTGGTTCCCAGTGCTGAGGTACTAGTAATAAACAATCTTTTCCTTTCTTTTTTTTTTTTTCTTTCTTTCTTTCTTTCTTTCTTTTCCTTGGCTTTTCATTTACCGAAGGCATTAGAGTTGCTTGCTCTGGGATTTTTCCCTCATTCCCTTTCCCAGGGATTCCATCTTTGATCATTCCATAGCAAGAGTTCAATCACCTTCTCTTGTTCTGCTCATGACAAAAATCCATTTGGAAGGGTGAGAATTTCTAATATTGTTAATGATTTTTATCATAAACCTTATCATACCATATTCCCTTAAAGTCACAATTTATGGAGTCAAGAGAACAGATAAGAATCTGTTTTCTTTTCTTTATCCTCTTCATTAACAAAGAAGTTCCATGATTACCAAGGAAAAAGTGAATATACATTCATCAAAGATGGAAAAAAACTTGCAGGGCTCGATTTGTTTTTTGATCCAGCACTTCAGATTTCTTAAAACATTTAAGGCACCCTCATGCTTCCCAAAAAAACAAATGCCATCCCCTCATTTCTAAATTATTAGGTTACAAAGTTGCATTGTGTCTCGTCATCGGCATGTTTATAATGCGTACCTCTTGGTCTTTCTCATTTGAGGAGGGCAATGGGGTTTCTCAGCTACATTAGCTGTCTCACTGGAAAAAGTCTTTGCATGGTAGCAAGTTGGATGGATCTCATTCATTTCTCTGCCTTCCTGTGGGGCAGAGGTGTGACCTTTGACTAAGTGAAAGGAGAAACTGATGGAGCTGCTGGCTGTGTGAGGGACATGCTCGCTCTTCTTCAAAAATAGCCAGTCATCTTGGATCTGTGGTCTCACTGGTGTATTTGGCTCCACAGGTAGTAGTAGGCAGCAAAGTCACTTTTCAACCACAGTTAGGCAGAAGTTTGTGCGTCATTTTGTCATTCAAAACCAGCAAGTCATAGTGTTATCCAGTGTTTTATTCAGAAGATATAGGGCGTTATACTGGAAACATTTCCCAGCAAACATCCAAGGGCTTCTGTAAGCCCCATGTGCAACACAGGGTCATGGTTTAATCTTTGGTCTGTAGCTCAGAAACACTCCACAGTCACAGTCTTGGATGTTTCAGATATGTTCCCTGGGCAATTCTCCTAGTGCGGAAAATCAGTCCCAAGGTCTAAAATATACAGAGCTGAAATAGAATATTTTGGAAATATGGCGCATCAGCTCTAGCACTCTCTTCTTACTTTCTCCACTGCTTTTACACATGGTAAAAAGAGGTTCATCTGCTTAGGAGAACATGACCTTAATACACTTGTTTGGTTAAGAACAGAAAACAAGCGTGAGAGCCTACTTTGCAAGGCAATTTTTGTATGTGCTGTTTGCCACTCCAGTGCTGTAGACTACTTATCCCTGACATATATACTCGTCATGTTCTAATGTTTACCTTGACTATCAGTCCAACTTGTGTCATGGTCAGGCCTACCTACCTTCTGAAGTAATGTTATCACGATTTAACTCTCTAAGCATCCCTCATAGGACAGACCTTCAAATCAACAGAAGTACCTCAAAGTCAATATAGGTACCTCTAACTTAAGAAGTTACTTGTATCAGTGAAGGTATTCAAATCTTTTTCCATTTCCTTTACAGCCACCAAAAGTCTTATCAGATATTATAATTTGTTGTCTGCCATGTGTTGTTAAATTTGGATAATCATGAAGTTGTTTTCACTTTCAAAGTTCCAACAAAGTCCAGCTGATAAGTTCAACCTTGCTTTTTCTTCATTATTATTGTTTTAAAGTAATAATTTATTTTAAATGAGGGTGTAAACATTCAGTGCAGATGGCCTCTTCCCCCCCACTGAGAGGGAATCTGTTTCTTTTGCCGCATGTCGGCGTTTCACCAGCCTGGGGTATGGAGGAGTCCTTGAGGTAGTTGCCAAACGAGAGTCCAAGCCTTCAGGCACACTTGGATCTTTTCACTTTTAAGTAAGGCCATCATTAAAACATGAGCAGACATAATTGCATCATAGCGCTGGGCAGAATTGCAGGCAGGTCTGGATGTCCTTAAGCATCAGGATTTATAGAATATGCTGGCCTGATATTCATTGCCTTCTTTCTGCAGCTCTCCATGCGTAGTACCAAAATCAGAGATTTCAGCCTTGCCTTTTAGAACAATAAAGTTACTAGTTTATAGGAATCACAATGAGATGCACTACAAAGCTGAGAATACCCAGAAGACTCCATTATGAAACAACCATGTTTAATTTTAGGCTTTTAAACACAAGTGAAAGTCTTACAATGAAAGCAACTCATTTGATAGGTATGAAGCATACCAAAAATGAACCTACTTCAGTGGGAGCTCAGTCTGAAAAATCAAGCAACTAAATATGACTTTCATGAAACACATTTGAATGCTTTGCCATTAGTCTTCTGTCTGTCAGGTCTGATTAAAATGTAAAATCAGATTTTCTCCCCAACTTGAAACTTTCATCAGCAGAGGGAAATTATCCAACTTTCTTCGATTTTTCAAAGACTTTAACTTGTGGAGAAATAAAGTCCACCAAAATTAGAGCAAGGGGAATTACTGATAAAAATGTAACACAAAGTAGAATATAATATCTCTCAGCCTTTTTATGCTCATTAGATAAAGTGAGGCTAAAAAAATACACCCTCACAGGAGCATGGCAAGGAGGGCTGGCAAGAAATTTTCCATAAAACTGTTTCAATAAGCTTCATGGGAAAATTAATAAGATCTGCACATCCTAATCTGTGGAGAAGGATAAATACATCAGGAACTGAAAGTAGAGTTGCCATGAGACTCTGCAGCGCCATTTCACTAAAAATGGTTTGGCTTTTTTAAAAGAAATACAGTGCTAACTTGAAAAAAATTGCCATATTTGATGATTGGTGGTACATAAGAGGCTAAACTGTAAAGGAGCTAGACCGCTAGCTCACCCGACAAAATCCTTTTCCTATAAACACTAGTTAGATAATAAGTTTAAGATTCTGCTCAGAATTAAATAGCCATATCTAGGTGTCTTCATGTAAGCTGGGTGTCTAAGCTTCCCATGTAGTCAATGAAGACCTAGGACAAGATATAGTTGAGTAAACATTAGCATGCAGCATCTTTTTAGATGCGATGAGATATTCCATTAGTCCATTGTTGCTTTAAAAGGGTGCTGTTTTCCTGTGAGTCCTGTGCATTACCTGTTCACCTGACACAGGTGTCTTGTTACTATAGAACATCTCAAATAGCATCGAACACACATTTTTATTCAGCTTTATGGAGCGCTCAATGTAACCAGAATAGTGGTGCGGCCCACCATAAAGGTGACATGTCCATCCCATGTGCTAAATCATTCTCCAGACTTCTCTGTATTGAATAAAGCCCCGGGGCTCAATTCAGTCGCCCAAACATTGGCATCTAGTGTCATGTGAGGTACACAAGGGTAACCTGCCTGGGTTCAAGGTAGACTTAAGTCCTATATCATATCTAGCAGTTCTGTGCAGATGTCTCAGATGCAATAGGGCATCTCAAATCACTGTAGACTCTTATATGTAGGAAACTACATTAAGTCCCCTTTGATTGAAATGGGAGTTTAGGCACTGTTGATATATACACCTACAAGACAACACTTACGCTTATGTACCTTAATATCACATTTTGACCCATTTTGGTGTTTTCTACCATCTTGTTCAGTATTTGAGAACATTAAAGCTTTCTATCATTTTTCTTAACCCTACAGATCATTTCTGAGACAATCCCTGTAAGTTTTCACTGTAGTATTCCCACTTTACTCTTCAGAGTGCGTTGAACTATCATATGAACACAGTACTATTGCTTTTGCTCACGAGTAGAATAGTTCAAAGAGAGCAGGATGGAAGATTTCTTTTTTATTCAATCCTTTGTTAAACTTACTATTTGACTGGAAATGAATGATTGCAGGTATTACCAACATTGAAAATAAACTGGTTTCTTTTGCATGTAAGATCATAAATATTTTTATATATGTCTCGGTACAGTTAGTTCCTGAGATCAGGACCCAGAAGATCACACAAGCAGTGTAAAAATCATGAGATATTACAACCAGTAATGATACATTTGAATTTGCTTCTTCTTGCTTTCTGGTGTTGTAAGCACCATCACATGTTCATTTATTTGGACTTCTGAAGGCTAGAAATGATGATAAAATGCAACACAAAATCTTGAAATCACCTGATTAATAAAAGGACTTGGTCTTATCTAGATGCTATTGCTAATCTCGTTTTTACTACTGTTAAAAATATGACTTACAATAATGATGATGATGATTGATTTTTATTTCCCTGGCATGCCAGGCATTTCTTAAAAAAAAAAAAACAACAAAAAAAAACCAAGTTATATTTACCTCTTTACCTCTTTTTAATGTTAAATTAGAAAGATCCAGATATTACTACAAGTCCAAACTTCAAGAGTCATGTAGTATTATTAATTGATGTCTGCAAAATATTCTTTGTAAATATTTAATTATCATTTTCCTCTCATTACTAACTGGGGATAAACATCAATTCCTGCTTTGAAAAGTGCCTGGAGACTAATGGATAAACATTCTAAAAGCAAGTTATTTGTTATTAGCTTTTGGGAGACCTTTCATAAAAGGCTGGGCCACTCCCAATCTGAAATGGAGATATATTTCCAAACTGAGCTCTCATTTTGATTAGGACTCCCCTAAATTTGGTGTCTTCCCTAAGATACCGGCCTTCCTAGAAAACAGGGTTCCTATGTTCAGCAGACAGAAAGATCACCCTAAAAGATATCTCAGAGCCTTTCCCATGGTGGGTTTGTTTTTTGATAATTCCAGCATCCTGGCAATTGTCCATGTTCTAGATAACCTGTTTTCCCTTGGCCCCTACTTTTTGACGTTTTTTTCTAAAACAGCTGCAAAGACTAAGGAGCGAAAATGCAGAGGAGAGGGGTTCTCACAGAAGTGAAATGTTCCCATTTCTGACCTACGCGTGGTTATCTGCATTACATCAGTGTTTACTGATATGGTGTCTAAGACACCTAGAGAATTACCACAGAGGCAAAATCTTAACTAGCATGGAATGGGAAATAGTTATTGTTTTGTCAGGATCACTGTAATGCTTTGTTGTTTGGGTGGTTTTTTTCACCTGAACTAATATAAAATATTGATTTCTCAAAAATGTCCACAAACTTAAAAATCAGGTTCTTTTCCTCTCCTTGTCCTCTTTCTGCCCTGAGCAGAATTGGTATAACTGAAATCAGTCTTTTAAAAACTGCAATGGCATTTCGAACCTTTGAAATTATTTTTCATTTTCGTTTCTAAATGAAAATTAAAAATCTGCAGTGTTTGAGTGGTTATTTTTCACTTACCACTTATCAAAATTAGTCATTATAACAATGAGAATAATTTGTTGCCCCCACTAAGATGTCTAGTACAACGTGAGTTTCCCTAGTCCTTATGTGAACATCTTATACAGTACACATAAAATTTAGATGGATAGGGCTAGATTTGATTGCCTAAAAACTGGTCTCTAGTGCCATTTCTAATATCCTAAGGTAGCTGAAACATACTCACAGAGATGGTATTTAGGAGACAGGACCTGTGGGAAACCTGCAGACTTCTGGATCTGCAAGTGGAAGCCAAGCTGCATGCCCAAAGCATCTCAAGTGACTGTAGATACACGTGTGCACTGAAAAGTTCCTCTAAACTTACATGACATTAACCCACTATAGCTCCGCCTGGCAACTGCATTAATACGTTGTTTCAGTAATTGTTAAGTGAGGAGCAACACTGAACTCAGCTGCTTTGCAGTGCAGAAAAACAAGAAAAATACAGTGTTACCTTGGAAAAACACCTTATTAGAATGAAAATTGCAACAAGGTAAATCTATACTAGTAAATTCAATACCACCAGGGCAACGTTCTTGAAACTTGGTTATTTTTACTATTAATTGGTTAGGATGGTGTGTGAATTTAGCCTGGCTGAACTAGCCCCATGTGAAACATGGCCTGGGCATTGTTTGGTCATTAGCATTGTCCAGGGACTATTCTCAATAGGCAGTTTGGATTCCATCCTGTTAGGTGCTCAGAGGGCTTAGCAGCACAGTTATGGCCAAACCATGCCAATAGAGATTGCACTCGGCCTTGCTGAATTTCCTAGTGCAGATGCAGCCATACATCCACGTAGAATAACCAGGTCTTGTTGTTCAAGACTGTGATCTCAGAGAGTGATCAAACCCCACAGAACTGGTTTCATTTACCTGAGAAGGAGGAAGCCAAACCTTCTGAGACTGGAAACGTAGCAATGCTGGAGAGCCTAGGGCACACATACTCTCTTGGCCTCTCTGAAGTCAACAACCCTGTGTCAACCTGCATCAGCTGAAGATCTGTCCCACGGTGTATCAGAACTGAGACTCCTACCAAAACCAACCTTTGAAGCTGTATGTAGTCTGCTCTTCGGCTCTACGCTTTTCTGTTCTTTTTTTCCCATAGGTAATAAATAGTTTAGGGAGAAAATCTTGAATTTCACTATAGCAAAATGAGTGTATTGTAACGCTTCGATGTATGTGAGTGCATTTATATTTATGTGTGTGTGTGTATTTTTCTTTTTCTGTCTCTTTCCCATTTGTAGTTTGATCACTCATGGTTTTGGAACTCCTGCAATATGTGCTGCCCTAAGCACTTTCCAAACTGTTCTCAGTGAAATGCTGAACTACTTGGAAAAGCACACATCGCACAAAAACGGAGGAGCGGCGGAATCCGGCCAAGGACACGCCAACTCGGAGAAAGCCCCCCTGCGGAAAACTTCAGAGGCTGCCGTGAAAGAGGGCAAAACAGAAAAGACAGACTAACTACATCAAACAGAATCTATTTCAAGAGAGCCTTGCTGCTGATATTTTTTTTTAAATATATATATCATTGAGGGCGATTTATCTCCAGTGGACCAAATCCAAAAAAGGGGGAAAAAGAAAAAAAAAAAAAGAAAGAAAAAAATCAAAAAAAAAAAGGTAATAAAAAAGAGAAAGATTAAAACAGAGAGAAAGAGAGAGTGTGAGAGAGGAAAGTATTCAACCCTAAGAACAGTAGTGTACAGTAATTGTGTGATGAAACTGTCACTTTTTTAAAATTTATGTTGCCCTGAACTACTTTTTCGTGCACGTAGTATTTGATTGTTCTGAATGATACACTAACACTGTTTTTTATAAGCACTTCTGGACTTGGCTGAGGTGGCACCTGAAATTTGAAGCACTTTCTTCTCCGGCAGCACAGTTAGGGCCAGCGCATCAGTTGTGGGACACGCAGTTCCAGCATCCTGGCTTTGCTTGCATGCTGGTTAGATTGAAAGAAGGGCTTCCCCTGATCCGTCGGAGAAGCCTGGTCTACTCACCGTTGGGAAAACAATAGGGAAACCTGGCAAAAGAGGAATTCTTGGGTCGTGGGACAAATGAACTATTTGGTGGTGGGGACTGCTTGTCCCCACATGGGAATGTACAATAAAGCTGCACTGGAGTGAGGTCAGAACCTGTTGGGAATCTGTCCTGACCATTCAAGCAGCAGACATGGCGTTTCTTGTGAAAAAAGCATGGCAGACTAAATGAAAAAAAAAAAAAAATCAAACCAAACTTGATAGTTTCAATAAGAGCCCTGATCCCTCTGTGAACTTCATGTTAAATGACAGCATGGGCTTCTGTCTTCTATCTTTTCAGCCCCTGGTCCCACAACACTGCAGTCTGCCATACCTCGGTCTCTGTTCACCAGGATCAATGCAGGCAATTGGAGTCGCCTTTTGTGTTGCCTTGATTTTATGATGCTTTCTTTTCTTCAACAGCTTGTTTCTGCAGCGTTATTGTCTTTAGAAATCCAGCTGAGGTGCAGAGGTCTAACAGAATCCACTCACTTACCGAAAAGAAAATAAAATAAAACAAAAATTACAAATAAGACAAATAAGCTTGGTCCACAGCAGCTAAGTGGTAACAACCTTGCTAATGTACTTTTGAAATATTATTTTACCACCTACCACAAATCCTCACTCATAAAGCATTGGAGGTGTAGTTTAAGCTCAAGCGTCTTTGAGTCAAGAGGCTTTTTCCAGCCAGGTTCTAACTTCTTCTTCAACAAGACTTTTACTCCATTCCTTCTCTTGTTTCTCTGGCATTACTTTATTGAGAAAGTTAGGAAGGATGGGTATCAGAGGGTGGGGTTCTGCTGGCCATCTAAACTCCTTTTAATATCAGCAGAACCAGACTTTTTCTTCCAAGGGACAATTCATCTCTTTCTATGGTAGGAAATAACACAGTTGTCCATGTGTAAATGTTTAGAACCATTTGAGATGTTTTAGGGTATCTAAGACAGTCACAGAGTTTTGACAGATATGAGATGAAACCTATAGGAGAACTGGGCTTACCTGGAGGAAGAGCTGGAGGACCCCAGAAGACAGTGCTAGATACCTATGGGTGGCCACTTAACTCGCACACCAAGTGTCTAGGATAGGTAAAAGGGATCATCTGGAAGTGCCTGTCATTGATGATACGGCATGTAATGGTGGCATTTTGCATTGTACTTGGCTACAACCGGACTAATCACTCTCCTCTCCCTATAATCAGCGGAGAGAAAAAGGCACTTACAGTATGCAGTTTATCTCACCTCAAAGTAATGATGAATCATGCCCTGAAAGTGTGTGCTTTTCTCAACTAGGTATAAAGGAAGCCAAGGATAAAAGCGCTTATACAGGTGTCTACATCGTAGCTTTCTAGAACTAGTTAGTATGCATTGCATCTCGGATGACCAGCTTCAGGCTAAACCTAGGGACTACGACAAATATTTGAGGGTGTTTACAGCCATGATGTAGGGAGTCAAACTGAATTAACAAGATCAGCCTTGCCTTCCAAATGTCTGGAAGGAAACAGAGCGTTTATGGCATGATGCTGTTCCTCTTGAGGTCAGTAAGGACATTGCCACCATGGCGAGAAAACACACTAGGAACTATCGAGTTCCTATTTGCTTGCATAAGAAAATCTACACACACACAAAAAAAAAAAAAAAAAAAAGAAATCCTATTATTTTGCCCAGATTTGTCCTTCCTCATGGTAGGTTTGTAACTTAGATACCTACATTGAGGGCAATAGATGTATCTCCATGGGACTCCACCTCCTTAACACACTAAGATCAGCTAAGTGCCTAACAGAACTTAGACTTTACCGAATTAATTTTTCACTCCAGTGCCTCTGGAGAAGTGCTAATGAAGGATCCTCAGAGATGTCTTCAACAGAAACATAGAAATGTTCTAGAACATTAAATACTTGAGTGTGAAAGTAGATAACCATGATAAAAAGTTAAAAGGAAACTCATGTTCCTTTTTCTATTGCCCAAACTGAGGGAGAGAAAAGGAGGGGAGGGGAAGAATTAAAAGTTTGACTGTGTCAGATACACAGATTTGCCACATGAAAATGTACTGTAAAGCAATTTAATTGTGGTCCTCTCCCTCCAGATGTGGATAAATTTAAATCAGATTTTTATGGAGAAAAAAAAAATGAAGAAAAAAGATTTTAGAATCCTTTTCCACTTTCTTCACTAAAGTAACAGTCCTCTGGAGAAGGGGGAATGATTGGCTGTGTAGATTATTCTTCAAAACTGTTGAGGAAGCAGTATTTTATTACAACCAAATTCAAATGACTGATATTGGGAATAATATGTACACAACATTATTTGAAATATTCACCTGTTCAGGATATGGTCCAAGGTCCCAACAATAATTTCTTTAAAGACTTGCATCTTTTGTTATTACATAATCACAATAAGCCTCTGCTCTGTGGGCAGCAAATTATTTTGACCTGGATTACCATTTGATTGATTAACATTAATAAACCTGAGCACTCTTGAAGCCCCAGAACTTCCAGTTTTCAACTTAATGAGCCCTAAAGATTTTTGGTAAGGTTCAATACAGATCTGATTCAACTTGACTGAACTGACATATATTCTTACCATCAAGAGCCTACTTGCATTCATAACCTCACCTTTTTGTTTTTTAACATTAGTACCTTAGCATGTTTTAAAAGCAAAATAGTTTTTAAAAGGTAGCTATGAGGTTTTTCGACATTCACAGGTTCTCTGTTATTTATTTTTAACTGTACTTAATAATTTTATTGAGAGATATAATAATTATTACTGCCTTTTCTGATGGAGTAGTTATCAGAGCAGTGTGGTGTCAAAATGCCTTGTTTTTTTAAGTTGGAACTTTCAGTGTGGTTTTAAGCAATGAATTCACTGATGTTCCTGTTAAAATCTCAGCCTAAGTTCTCGCCCACTTATACCTGCACAATGTTCCCATGTTGTCTTATTTTTTTTATTTTCTTAGTCCTTGTCTCTACGGAAATCTTGCCATCTCAAAATACATTCACGAATTAGATCAGCCTGGAGGACGGGCATGGTTTGAAATTAGTGGGTGCTCACTGGTAGCAAATCCAGGTATATTTGTACCTTTTTGACTTCAAAATTAATATGATCTGGGTGGGGGAGAGGGGGGGAATTCTCCCGTTGAGAGATCATGGAATTTTTTATTCCGTTCAGGTCAAAAACTTTGAAGGAGTACAGAAAAGTGTCCAAACTTCCATGGCGAAAGTAATAATTCACTATGATGTTTGAAACTCCAAAAAGAGATTCATATCTCAAGTGCTGTCTGAATATTTGGATCCTGTTGTACTTCAGGCCATTGCTCAGCTTTATATGCATTACACCTTTCCTACCACAAACCTCAAAACACTTTAAGTAGGTCTCTGTACTTAACTTCTTATACTAAGCACCGACACATTTGACTCGCAAAGACCAGCTGTTCGTACTTGGATTTATTAGCAAATTACTTATGAAGTAAACACACTGACTAACTACATGCCTTTCTTTCTAGAGCAAGGTGTTACTCACTGAGAGTACAAACAGCTCATGTGTTGACTAAGCTTAGAAGGTAAGTGTCTGGCTGAGCTGGGAGTGATATTCTCATCTCCAACCTCTGCCCTAAGATTTGGATCTCTGTTCACCCAATCCTACACTAGTATTGTTACATGGCAGAGATGTAGAGCGAAGGGAGAGCTTTATGCAGATGATGAGAACTGGGACAACGTTCGTATGGCCTGTAAAGGGGAGTGAACCACAGACAAGCAGTGATGACCCTGTCACCTACAACTGAAGACTGTCAAGGATCTTGTCCTTCTTGTTGCCATCTTAAACCCTAACTCCTTCTAGGTGTCCTTCTGTTGCCTTGGAGAACTGGCACAAGGGGTGAATTTGGACCTTTGATTTACTTTTTTTTAAAGAGAAACTCCAACATTCATTGGGAACAGACTTCAGCTCTCCAAATCAACAAGGAATCTGCTCTTTGAATCTTCTCTTTAACTTCACCTAAAAAGAAAACGACAAAAAAATCTGCTACAAAGCAGGCACAATGTATAGCCCTTCCAAATCCTGGACCTCTGTGTAAATATTTTCCCAGCTCATCTCTTCCTTTGAACATGACTCAGTGGCACAGCTGCAGCTCAGAATTTTGCAGCAAGAAGGGCTGCTTTATTGTCCTAAGAGCCAATTTCTCTAATTGCTTTTTTGTTTGTTTGTTTGTTTCCTAACACCAACAAGCAGTTTTGGTCTTAGATGTCTTAGATATCCAAAAGGGCTGCTGATGAATTCCAAGGTCATTTGACTTTCATTTATCCTTTGGAGAGATAGTTCTGCTGCTCTAATTCTTTATTTTTAAGGACAAGAAGAAACAGCATTAATAGAAGACACAAGCCTGCAACACAAGGAAGAATCAGTAAACATAATTATACGAGAACGGTATTTATAAAAATATCCTCTGCCTCTGCCCTCATTACAGGTTCAACTAGACTTCAAGTACAGCTGTGTGGGGAATGAGGGAGGAAGATAAAGTCATTTTCCTTTGCCAGGTGAAGGTCATTTGGAGAGGTCTGATTTTTTTTTATCGCTATTCTTTTCTTTATTTTGTACAATTACTTCTGTACAGCAGCTGTTGTGATTGTATTTAAATGTAAGTGCGCACTTGGTCACCAACAAACAATGTCCTATTTATTGGTTTGGGGGTTTGGTTTGTTTTGGGGTTTTTTTCCTTGCACTTAATTTAACCTAATTTATAATTCAGTGGTGCAAAACATAATCTTTTATATTTCTATTTCCTATACAAGCTACCTGTTTTACATGAGTCTATGAAGATAATGACCACATTTGATCAAACATTTCACGGCAATAAAATCTATGTTGATTTAACCCTGATTTGTCTGGTGCTTGAAAATAATTTTCATCTCTGGATAAATAAGGACAACAAACCTGGCTAGGAACCAGATCTATGACATTACAGAACCAGAACTTCCATCCGATAGCTAAGACATACAAAGCAGAGGAACAGCAATAATACTGTTACCATATTACAGTAAGAAGATTGGCTTATACAAAGATTAATGGTGGAATTCATCCTACCTAACTGTAGCTATATTAAATAGTTATTTCATCCAGAATCTGTTAACCAGATTTCATTCTTGGTGTTTCAAGAGAAAGACAAACTGCAAGGCAATTTATGCTGTCCTAAAACAGAAATCAAAGCTAGATGGGATGAGTTACATTAGATTAATCTCTTTCAGTTGACCACAGGGCAAAAGTGGCAGGAATCCTAGTCCCTATCCATCAACAATGGCCTCAACCTAGAAAACTAGATAACCTTGTATACTTAATATTTAGATGACAAGACTAAATCGAGACATAAGCCCTCAGAAGTGCCTTGGCCACAATTGCATAGAAAGGCTGTGACAATGCTGGCACTCAAATCCATATCTCCACAGTTTCAAACTAATTCTTTAATCTTCTCCCTGCAAGCTTATAGTAGTTCATTTCCAAGCCCTACTTCAGCCAATGGTCTGGGTTAATTGCTAATGATCCCACTCCAGGTTTTGATTCCAGTGTTGTGGCACAAAGTTTGAATGTTCCCAGGCAGAAACAATGAGAGTCAAAAAAAATGAGTCTTTAGATGTAAACAGGATCCTTTCTCAAGTAAGACTTGAAGCAAATCTAGATTAGACGTTTAGCCAACCTTTCCAAAACAAATGGATCTGAAAAGTTTTACTGAAAAAAAAAATTCAGAAAGAGGGATTTTTAGGCAATTTCCCAGACATATTGTTTCAAAACTGTCTGGGAACCTGATGACAACCCTTCTTTTTGTATTGTTTCAGTGCTTGCAGAAATGACTTTATGTGTAATTTGAGACAATGACACACTAAGGGCAAAGTTGCAATGGCAGAAACTTCAGAAGGATTTCAAGAAAAATGGTTTAGGAGGCAGTTTCCACATGTTTAAACTTGGTTATCCAATCCCCACCTCTGCTTCCTAACAAATGAACTCTCACTAATTAATATTACCCCTCTAATCTTCTGGGAAATAGAACTTCCCAGGTGCTATAGTGAATTCCTCTGATCAGTTCTGTTTGTGCACTTCTCCAAAGTCAGGGGAAACACAACTGTGACAAATCCATCGGTATTTTAAATACAGTCACATGAGAGGTTGCTTCTCCCATCTCTTTTCACTTCGGTGTGTAAATTTTCCACTTGCTCTATTAAAACAAAAAGGCCAACCTGCTGAGATTTGCAGAAGTGCCATGCCAAAATACTTGTCAACATGCACAAGTAGCCTCTAATTTGTAAACACTGCAACATACAAGGAGATGAAAGTTAAAAAGGAATAGGAAAAAATAAAATCCACCTCTATCAGACTTTAAAGGTAAACTGCATATAGAGACCTTGGGCAAATATGCATTCAAATTAAGTGACCAGGCAAAAAAGGGACCAAATCTGTAAAATGCTGAGTGTCCTGTACTGACAGAATTAGCAGAATTGATGATGTACATATGGTAATATTTGTCCATGTGTTCAGCAACAGAACCCCCGCTTATGTTAAAGAGGTTGAATGTCCACTTATGTTTTGCTGGAAAATACCATCTAGTTTCTAGGTAGGCACCAGCAGAGAAATCTAACAAAATGTCTAGACTCTTAACTGTTATTTAGGTTCACCTTCCTGTAGAAGGGACATGAACAAGAAATCAATAGGAACTTCAAGCCTGAATGGAAATTGTCGTTGCTCTGGACAAAGGTTTATGCTGTTTTTTAGTGGAAAGACATTTGAATTTATGATATATGAACACAGTTTCTGAAGCAACTCAAAATATCCTGCTTTTGGAGAAAGTATTACTAGGATTACACTACAGCATGGGACAGAGTTCTGCTCATTCAGGATCTAGCACACTAGGCAAACCCACACTGTGACAATCAAGACGTAGTTTGCTGTCATTTTATACCAGCAGACACACTGGAGGCATGATTCAATCA
The DNA here is from genome assembly GCF_964199755.1 of Larus michahellis. Classification (NCBI taxonomy): domain Eukaryota; kingdom Metazoa; phylum Chordata; class Aves; order Charadriiformes; family Laridae; genus Larus; species Larus michahellis. The sequence continues at coordinate 126,961,020 of NC_133898.1, forward strand.
CCCACATATAAGCATCAAGTGACATTTTAGACAGTCTTGTCTATCCTGCCTGGCTTCCCACTGCTTCTCCAGAGGGATCAAGGTCTCTCACAGCTTCACGGTTTCTGTCAAACCCTCATGTATATCATGGATACTCAAGGCAACCTGAAATAGTACTACACATCATCTTTCAGCAAACATACACGTACTGTACAGTCTACACAGACAGCCTGAATCAAAATCAACATTTTGATTCCGTTGTGCCCACACATAGGCATCTGCTGCCATTTCAGCAGCCCGGGAGTATTCTGCTTCATGTCCATCTACCAATCCAGAAGAGAATGGGCTTCCCACAGATCCCTGTGGATCCATTTTAACAATGTATATAAATACCTGATGGGGGAGTAAACAAAACCAGACTCTGCTCAGTAATGTCCAGTGATAGCACGAGAGGTGATGGGCACAAATTGTAATACAAGAAACTCCATTAAAACATAGGGAAAATATTTTTACTTTTAGTGACTAGGTAGCCCAGAGAGGTTGTGGAATCTCCATCTTTGAAGATACTCAGAGGCTGACAGGAGACGGTCCTGAACAATGTGCTCAAGACGATTCTGCTTTGAGGGTCAGATTTAGATGACCAGGCTAAATTGAGACGTATGACCTTAGAAGTGCCTTGGCCACAATTGCATAGAAAGGCTGTGACAATGCTGGCAATCAAATGCATATCTCCACAGTCTCAAACTAATTCTTTAATCTTCTCTGAGCAGGGTAGGTGGACTAAATGATCTTGAGGTGCCCTTTCCAACTTCAGCTAGTCTGTGATTCTGTGAACCCTTTGGGCTCAGTTCAGTTGACCACACACAGGACCTAGAAACTTTTGAGATAAATAAGGTATCCTGCTCAGTCCATATGAATTTTTGCAGAGAGGACATATGTCACATTTTCCAGCCTCACTCTGTTTCCTTAGTCCATAAATGCATAAAACTGTGAAAAGAGCATCTGCCTTGCATCTATTTCAGTTACATATTCGTACCTGTGCCAATACAAGCTGATGTACTGGTGGTACATACACAAAGATCTTCAACACCTTATGAAACTCAACTTCTGCATCTAAAGCCTTGAACTGATCATATAGTGGCAAAAGGATGTGTCCTATTACTATTACAACCCAGACCCATCTAGTTTTTGTGTTTGTTTTGGTTTGGTTTTTATTAATTAATGCATTTAACACAAATATTAATGAACCATTCTGAGACATCAACATGACCAGCTAAATTAAGGAGTTATCAAAGCATAGAACCTTTGCCAATTAATATACAATGTGAAGCCAGTAATAAAACTATGCAGAAAATTAGGAATGGTCAATAGAGAGCATAATAATGAGCAAAGTACACTATGGTAGCAGAAAAAGGTTCTGTGGATCCAATCTCATAATTTTGGAGCAGAATGAAAAGAGACAGGACTGATCTTTGCCTACTTTTCATTGTTACGACAGCCCTCTGATCATTTTTGTGGCCCTCCTCTAGACTTGCTCCAACAGGTCCATGTCTTTCTTGTGCTGAAGGCTCCAGAGCTGGAGGCAGCACTGCAGGTGGGGTCTCACCAGAGCAGAGCAGAGGGGCAGAATCACGCCCCTCGACCTGCTGGCCATGTTGCTTTTGATACAGCCCAGGATACGGTTGGCTTTCTGGGCTGCGAGTGTGTATTGTTGGCTCATGTTCAGTTTTTCACCCACCAGTACCCCGAAGCCCTCCTTGGCAGGGCTGTTCTCAATCCCTTCATCCCCCAGCCTGTTTTGATACTGAGGGTTACTCCAACCCACATGCAGGACCCTGCACTTGGCCTGGTTGAACCTCATGAGGTTCACACAGGCCCATTTCTTGAGCCTGTCCAGGTCCTTCTGCATGGCATCCCATCCCTCAGGCATGTCAACCACACCATTCAGCTTGATGTCATCCCCAAACTTGCTGAGGGTGCACTCAATCCCACTGTCTATGTCACTGATGAAAGCACCCAACAATACTGGTCCCAATATAGACTCCTGAGTGACATCGGTTGTCACTGATCTCCATCTGGACATTGAGCTGTTGACCACCCCCCACTGGATGCAACCATCCAAACAATTCCCTTCCACCAACCAGTCCACCCATCAAATGTATATCTCTCCAATTTAGAGAGAAGAATGTTAGTGAGGATGCTGCCGAAGGCCTTAGAGAAATCCAGATAGATTACCTCTTAGCTAATTAGATCCTTAGCTAATTAGATCCTTAGCTCTTCCCTTGTCCACTGATGTAGTCACTCCGTTATAGAAGGCCGCTAGGTTCATCAGGCAGGACTTGTCCATAGTGAAGCCATGCTGATTGTATCAAATCCCCTCCCTGTCCTCCATGTGCCTTAGCAATGCTTCTAGGAGGATCTGTTCCATGATCTTCCAAGGCACAGAGGTGAGGCTGACAGGTCGGTAGTTCACAGGGATCATTAAAACCTTTTCGTAAAATGACTGCACGTATTTTAGATCAGACAAATGTGCCACTGCAACTATCAACCAAGTCTACATGTTAAGAGGGCCAAATATGAGGCCAAAGAAGCAGACAATGACTCATTAGCTTTTCAAGCAAGCTATAAATATCTTTTTATTTTATAATATTAAAATAAGTGTTACAGAGTTATGACATGGATCTTATGTAGGTCCTACATCATATCCATCAGAGCTTCTGGCCAGGGCCAGAGGAAACCTCAAAGGGGTGGACATACCCAGGCCCCAGGGTGTTCATGTGAAAGGTTGCATCTATGTAACTGCTGACTGACCCCAAGATCAAGGTAAAAGAGTTTCACCTCATAGACAAACTAAACATGTATATTATTCAAGCAATGAGGATGATTGCCAAGCAAGTTGATCTGTTTAATAAACTAATCTAAATATACATCATAATCATAATCATAATAATAAAATAAAATCAGATTTATATTCCAAAATTATAAAGATTTTTTCTAATTTTAGTTACACTAATATATCTGAGGGTGAGAAACAAAAGTTTGCTTCACTGAATAATATTTAAAGATAAATATATAAAGTGTGTCCATTATTTACAATGGGGAAAAATGTGCTTTCTTTTCTCTGCTCTAAATGACAGTTCAGAGGGAACCTCCTAGTTTCTTGCTTTCACCTAGTTACAAAATACCCCAGAAGAGAGATAATTCCTTTTATTTTCCAATATCACACTACATCCTTGAATTCTAGTACTCAGTACCTTGAGGGTATCCTAATGACCCTTTTCAGCCTTTACTTGAGTCAATAACAAAATGCCCATGGACTTTAGTAGGACCAGGATTAATTCCAGACAACTCTGTTTATTAGCAATGCTTTTGTCCCTTATTCTATAGGATTTCTTCTTGTACTCCTCATAAATGTGAAGTGTTCAGTGTGATACAGCATGACTTCTTTCCTTCAAAAGAGGTGTTTGCATCCAGACTGAGAATAGGAAAGGTCTCTGACTTGTGTTGACTTTTTCCCCCATGCCTGGCAGACTGATATTTAGTCTAAGCCAAAACTTTACCAGGAGCTTTCTAGCAGTGTAAGCATATGGAAAATTGGTAGATATTGCAGGGCAGTGCTTAAGCTATTCATTGTTTCACTATTCCTTCATGATTCCCCAAAATTCCCATTCTCAAAAATGATGACTACAGCAAAACTGGGTGCTCTTTAGCTCCCATAAACCCAAGTGACCATTCCCAAACACGTCCCATCCCACCAAAAATCCTGTCCTACAACTACACTTTATGGCCACTACACAGCTGAGCAACGTTCCTGCCTGCTTCTAGGAGGAATCCCATGTTTCATGAGTCCATATGTAATTACTGATCTACAAATTCCAATTTGTATCCTTCATAAATTTTAGATGTGTGTGTGTTATCCGCACAGAGTTTTCATGAGGGTTTTCATACCCATGTTGAGGGGATATGGTGGCACAAGGAGTGGACATGTTTCCCATCTTTTTCAGGTGATTTTTTTTTTTTTTATTACTACTAACACCTGTTCGTTTTCAATGCTCCATTTGAAATCATGGAAAGCCACTATCTTCATTTGACTTCCAGGTTCACAAAACTTCAAAAACAAGAAAAAACCCATCCTGTTTATTAGGTAAGATTTTATTTTAAAATTGCATCCAGATTTTGCTCTATACACATGAGTATGTGGATGAAGATTATAAAAGTGTGTATAAGTCCAGTGTAAGAACATTATCAAACCAGACCAGCAGATAACAAGCTCTATGAATAACAACAAAGGAATAACTTCATCTGCTGTTGTTCAATGTCTTAGAATATGACAAATTGAGCAGTTTTCAAAGAAATGATCAGCTGCCTGGAAAATAAATATTTCTTTTTTTTATAACTTGGTGAAGCATAGAAGCTAATATGTTGCTAAAATTTTAAAAATATGAACAGAAAAATCCACATAATTAGATGCTTAACAGTCTGGCACCAGTTCTGTTCTCACTAATGAATTATCTGACTGAGGAGTCAATTAATAAAAAAATTAAAGGAGGATAATATAATTAATACTAATCAATATGGGTTTACAGAAAATAGATGTTGTCAAATGAACTTGTTTTTCTTCCTTTTAATGAGATTGCAAATTTGATTGACTTCTAGAGCACATTTAACTTGCAACCACAGGGATGTTGATTGCAATTATAACAATTAGACAAAATACTAAATGCATTAAGTGGATCTAAAGCTATCTATTTGAACCTGAAATGGATGAGGAAGAGAGAATAATGACTGAACATGTAAATTCCTAATAGAGTTTCAGGTTTCAGTTCCCCCTGACGTTAGTTTATATTCTCATCAATGAGAATATATAACATCACTGATGATAATATTTGTAAGTGACTGGAAGATTGAGGGAAAACTGACGAAGGGGAAAAATGTACCATGATCTGGGTTGTTCAATAAACTGGATGCCAGCAAACAAATTATTAATAATGTGAAAAGGAATTTCTATATCTAAGAAAATACATGTCTTTTTCCCTATGAGATGGTGGACTCCACTCTGCAAAGTAGAAACTCTGAAAGGCAATTGTTGGTCATAGGTGGCAATGCACTAAATATGAGCTTGAACTTGAGAGCAGAAGGATAAGAGTGTCTTGTGTCTAATAAACCAAAGGATGATGCACTTATTCATAAAGGTCGCGTTGCATCTGTCATAGATGTGAAGCAATGACAGGTGGAATATTGTGCTCCTTTCTGATAATTCCCTTTCAAGAAAGCTGTTGGTGAACGGAGTAAAGTGATACAGCATCACCGACAGCATTTTCTGAAGCTTTGCAGAAAATGACTGGTGGGTCCTGGTGGACACAAAGTTGAACATGAGCCAACAATGTGCCCTTCCCTCAAAGGTGGTAATATGGTATCCTGGGCTGCATTAGAAGGAGTGTTGGAAGCAGGTGGGGGGTGATCATTCCCCTCTACTCAGCACTGGTAAGGCCACACCTGGAGTACTGTGTCCAGTTCTGGGCTCCTCTGTACAAAGGGACGTACTGGGAAGAGTCCAATGAAAGGCCACTGAGATGATTAAGGGTCTAGAGCACCTCTCATGGAGAAAGGTTGAGAGAGTTGGGACAGTTCAGCCTGGAGAAGAGAAGGCTCAGGGGGGATTTTATCAATGTGTAGGTATCAAGTTATCTTCAAACCTGAAGAGAGGGCGCAAAGAGGACAGAGCCAGGCTCTGTTCATTGGTGACCAGGGCCAGGACCAGAGGCCATTGGCACACGCTGAAACACAAGAGGTTCCCTCTGAACACCAGGAGACACTTTTTTACTGTGAGAGTGACCGAGCTGTGGCACAGGTTGCCTAGGGAGATTGTGGAGTCTCCCTCTCTGGAGATACTCAGAATTAATTTGGACATGATCCTGGGAAACTGGCTCTAGGGGACCCCGCTTGAGCAGCGGAAATGGACAAGATGACCTCCAGAGGTCCCTTCCAACTTCAACCATTCTGTGATTCTATGAAGTATAAGAGAATCTACCGTATCTTGAAAGACACAAAAAGCTTAATTTACTGATCTTAATAACAAGATGCAGAGAACTGAAAAGGTTAACAGATGTACCCAAGCAGAAGATTTTACTAGCTTAAGATTCAAGTTCAACAAAACACAGAACAGAAAACAGATTTCTATCTTTTTCAGAGATAATGATTAAGAAAGGAACAAGAGATTAATTTAGGCAAAGATTTTACACCCATGGCCTTAAAAAGTAAAACCAAGACATTATTATAATAAATTCTTCTACAAGGTATACTGCAGCTCATTCAACAGTTAATTTGTGGAATTTTTCTGGCCTGTGTTCCACAGGAGTTAGATTAACTGAGCAATTCCATCTTTTGTTTCTGTGAAGCTGTGACCGTCCCCCGCTTCCTGGTGGTGAATTCTGTGGTGATTTTCATGACTTACACAAGATAGCTTGGCTGCTGTACTTTATACTAACTCCATATTCAGAGGATGCACAAATAGAAACTCCTAGGGAGTGAGAGAAGCTGACCAAAAAGGCATTGCACTTCATTTGGACTTATACATGGCCTACAGGGCTTTAACACACAGGGAAGTTTGCTGAATGCTGTTCTTGCTGATGCAACATTGATCCCTTTTATTTTTTTTGTCAGCCAAGCTTCTTCCTGATGTTCACGCTTCTAAGATGTGATGAGGTTCCTTTTAATTAACTGTGTGTTAAGGACTGATGATTAAAAGGGAGGAAGGCAAGCCAGAATCAAGCTTTAGTAAAGAAGGTCTGAACTAAGGTCATGCCCGCGGGACCAATACGAGTAGAGCTGGGACAGAGAACCATTCTCCTGAATTCCAGTTCCCTCTCCACTACACTGATTAAGGTCCCTTCTTTTATATTCCGTGTGTTTTAAAGGATATCTGTGTTTTGTGTTTTCATTCAAGTCTAACAGATTCCTCATAAACTTAGAAACAATCTTAGTTATCAGAGATTAAAAAAAAAAAAAAAAAAAGATTGAAACAAGGTTTGTCATTCAGGGAACTGTGAAACTGCTCTTATGATTTCAACATGTGATAAAACCCAGTCTGAGGCCCCTGAAATGAAAGTGGGCTCAAACTTTTAATTATCTAATTGGAGAAAAAAAAATGACCATGTTGAACTTCAGTAACGAAGACCAATGTTGGCAAAATGGAGTAGTGATTCTGTGAGACTTTTTTTAAGGAGCACTGTCATTACATTTTTAGGAAGGTATTCTGAAACTCCGTAAACAAATCTGATTATCAAAGTGCAGGTGCTTGGAAGTTTTTGCAACATAGGTTCTCTTCTGGTAGCCATATCAAATAGTTAGGTGTTCATTTCAAAACTGGGGGGAGGGGGGGGAGAAAGGCTAAAATTTGAATTTTCAGATTTCTCGTTTTGATACTGGAGAACAAAATGTTTAATTTCAGAGCTGTTAAAATAATTTGTTTACACTTGCTCATTCCTATGCCTTTGAGGCAGGAAACACTGATTTTTATTTTGCTTGTGCATTTATAATGATGAAAGCAATGGTATACAATTACCTTAGGAGTACAAGTCTAAATTGCATGTTTATGTTAATATTAATATCATATTCTATCACTAGAATGAATATTGCATGGAAAGCGGTGAAGGATGCAGTTTAACCTAATTCAAACAACAGGTTTGTGCCTAAATTTTTAGACTCTACCTGAACTATGTGCCATGAGTCTAACTGGCACAGAATAGCTTGTATCCGTATTATTAAACTCAACATCTAAACCAGGAAAGTTGAGTATCCAGAAATATTCCTTGACACGGTTTTATTTATTATTCTAGAGAGAAGGGAAGGGAAGGGAAGGGAAGGGAAGGGAAGGGAAGGGAAGGGAAGGGAAGGGAAGGGAAGGGAAGGGAAGGGAAGGGAAGGGAAGGGAAGGGAAGGGAAGGGAAGGGAAGGGAAGGGAAGGGAAGGGAAGGGAAGGGAAGGGAAGGGAAGGGAAGGGAAGGGAAGGGAAGGGAAGGGAAGGGAAGGGAAGGGAAGGGAAAATGCTCTTAAAAACACAGTTAATGAGAATTTTTACTTAGGACCCCGCTATTACTCAGGCTAAAGTCCTTGATAGCCACAGTGCAGTATAGGAGCAAACTGAAGGAAATATTCAGGGAATTATGTGATTCTGGATATATTATGAGCAATTTTGGGAGTCTGAAATACATTTCCCCTATAGATACAGTTTGCTGACTTGGCTACGTCTCCTTTCATGTACCCAGATTTTGTTTAACTCCCTAAAGCATTGCCTATAGTCATACTATCTGAGTGCCTACTGCCAGAAAGTAAGTTAAGAGAGTGGAGGAATTAAAAAGAAAGTGAAGGAGGGTGATACTGGAGGAAAAAAAAATCTCAAATCAGATAACGGGTCAGTTCTTAATTTTTCTTCTATTTCCTTAAAACTGATTAACTCTCTCCTGCCATGAAATTTAAATTCTGTACTTTAGGAATAGATAATCCGGTCTACAGGTATTGTCCTAAAATGTGAAGACAGAATTTTCTCATATAAATATAACTTAAATCCTGTTTTTCAGGCAAATTTTATGCAAACAGTTTGTATCCACATAAACATAGCTGAATTAAATTAAATTAATAAAAATGGAATCTCCTAACTTTCTGTCATCTTAAATATTAAATAAAACTGAGATCTCCCTTTAATGGCTGCAATTTGCCTGTCCTTTATTATGTGACTCTTTATTTAAGTACAGGCGCTTTTCTTTGGAAATGGGAACATACAGAACTAAAAAGTGTATGCTTTATTCAGATGAATGAGCCAGTTCCAAATTTAAGTGTCAATATCCCAACTGAGGAAACTGAAATATATCCTTATATGTTTAGTTTAAAATTTTTAAGGAAACAAGTTTAGCAACTTTCCTCCTTGTATTGTTTGGCCTCTAGAAGGAAGCGGTTTTAGAAAGGATTAATTCACTTTCAAAAGGTGGATGTGGAGAGGACAGATAAACCTGCAGCTGTGACAGCAGCTCTTGGGACTCCCTGGCTCCCCTTTGTGTTACAAAGGATAAATCATCCAGCAGTGATCATGCATAAAGTCTTCAGTTTAGTCTTCACCTAACTCCTACTTCTCCTGTCAATCATGGAAAGCCATGAAGTTAGCACTCAGGATTCCTGTTCAAAGAGCAAAGGGAGTTTGGGGTCCTAAGACAAACCAGTAGCATGGAGCAGTCCAAGCTCATAGGAAGGGACAGTAAGACACGAGCAAGGCTTTGAGCTCTCTGCCTTAGGGAGTCAAGCACTTATTTGAAATTCACTACCCTTGTCTCAAGTTGAGCACCTACATCAGATCGAAATAAAGATTAAGAGGCAGCGGCAAGAGAAACAAAGCATGAAGCACTCTTCATTCTCAACCTGGGAATGTGACTGGCATTCCTGCTCCAGAAAGTTTGGAGTATGTAGAACATTTCTGAAGAGGGGATGCATCTGGGTGTTTGGTGAGGCATCCCAACACATCGACTCAAGGTCCAGGTCCTTGTTGACATCACATACACAGGTTTCTTGTGAGAAAACAGGTATTGTATTACAGAGGGATAAAACACCGACACATAAGTAGGGTACGTAATTAAACTTGGGTACCAGAGCTTTCCTCAGTATAGTAATACAGACAACATTTGGAGGGGCTCCCTTTTCCACATAGCTCACAATCTGTGCAAGACTTGGCCTGGGAATACGAGATTGGGAATAGCTCAACACGAGCTAGCAACGTGCACTCACAGCCCATTCGCCAACCATATCCTGGGCTGCATAAGGTGGAATTCCTGCTATCAAAGTCTGGTGGCCAGGTGAGTACCACAGATAGATAAGTGACAATGGAGCCCATTTTTTATCATGATTAGACAAACCAGTGTGCTCAATTTTGGACCCCTCACTACAATAAAGACTTTGAGATCCTGGAGCGAGTCCAGAGAAGGGCGATGAAGCTGGTGAGGGGTCTGGAGAGCAAGTCTTATGAGGAGTGGCTGAGGGAGCTGGGATTGTTTAGACTGAAGAAAAGGAGGCTGAGGGAAGACCTTATCATTCTCTACAACTACCTGAAAGGGGGGTGTAGTTATGTGAGGGTTGGTCTCTTTTCCCAAGTAATGGGCAATAGGACGAGAGGAAATGGCCTCAAGTTGCACAAGGGGAGGTTTAGTTTGGCTATTAGGAAAAATTTCTTCACTGAAAGGGTGGTCAAGCATTGGAATAGGCTGCCCAGGGAAGTGGTGGAGTTGTCACCCCTGGAGGTATGTAAAATACGTGTAGATGTGGTGCTAAGGGACGTGGTTTAGTGGTGCACTTGGCAGTGCTAGGTTTACAGTTGGACTTGATGATCTTAAAGGTCTTTTCCAGCCTAAATGATTCTATGATTCTATGAAATCTCAGAATGTAACTGTTTCTCCAAATAGATAACAGACTTCTGCTCAATATGACGGATTGTCTTTCAGACTGTATCAGCATGGATGCACTGGCTATGAGTAAATATTTGTTATTACTAGTTCAAAACAAACTTTGACATTTTGTATCATGCTATTTAATTTCTACCTATCTATCTGCTTCTCCATATTTGAAAATACTCTCATCCTAAAAAAAAAAAAAATACCAAATTTCTGAGATGTTGTTTTAAAATTTCTTCTTTACCCACCTACTCTCTTCTTTTTCTTTTCTTCCTGTCTGCAATTTTCCAGACATTTGATAATTTTACAGTTGCTGCAAAAAATAAATAACACAGTGCCCTCTCTCTCTCAGCTGGAAATATTTACCGAGGGTATCTTCGGTGTCTCCTTGAGGTAAGAACTGGGATTTCCATAGGGTTGTCTCTGATTGTCCTAAACTCCTTGCTGTCATTCATGCCTTGCAATTCCTCACCATCTCAAGAGACACAGATGCAGAGGGGAAATGCAAAGAGAAAACCCCAAAGAAAAGGCAGCAGAAATGCCCTCACAAAAATTGACCAAATATCTTCAAGCATACTATGAGCTATTTAATGACAGGACTCCAACCAGTCTTACTAGCCAAAAGGAGTCCAAAGCATTCCCTGAGTTTGCCAAACATCACTATAAACATAATTTTAAAACTGAGAGAGAGACAGAAGCCACAAGCCAGCTGGTGGGGTTTCTGTTTTGTGATTCTTTGGTTGATCATTCATTATTGAGTCTGGCTGGTAGTGCAGACCTTTTTGACTCTCTTCTTGTACAAAAGGTCAGGAATCACAGGGAAGACTCTGCTAACCTTCAGAAAGATGTTTCTGTCCCTTCTTTTCACAAGTGGGTAGTACTGATGGTTAACATGGTCACACCAGCCCTTTCTGGCCTACTTACTCCTATGTGTGGTTATTAGGATGTCTCAGAGTCCTTTTCAGGGAAGAGGTTTCAGATTGAGTTATTGTCTCTGCCCTGTCCTCCCTGGCTGCAAGCAGTGGCATGAGGAGGTTGGCAGCTCCAGGGCAGTGGAAGGTGAGTCCTGATGCACAGGGGTGACTCCTGCACCCTCATCTTGGTTTTGATAATGGTCTGAAAGGGGCTGTGGCAAAGGGTATCCCAGGGAAGTCACCACGGATGGGAAAGCCCACAGCCTCTTCCCCATAGGGTTGTTAAATGTGTCAAAATGTTTGGGTCTGTCCATGAGCTCTCAGCACATGTGGTTGAGTTTTCCTGGCTTGCTACAAACTGCTCCTGGCATCTACAAGAGCAGGCAGCAATGAGAGGGTTTGGTAATGTCCCTCCATGAAGAATGAGCGCTAATAGCTTTGTGAAAATGTTAAATGATGAGGACAGGCTTTTCAGTAGGGTCTGTTGCAATGAGACAAGGGGTAATAATTTTAAACTAAAAGAGAGTAGATTTAAACTAGAGATAAGGAAGAAATTTTTTACACTGAGGGTGGTGAAACCCTGGCCCAGGTTGCCCAGAGAGGTGGTGGATGCCCCACCCCTGGAAACATTCCAGGTCAGGTTGGATGGGGCTCTGAGCAACCTGATCTAGTTGAAGATGTCCCTACTCATTGCATGAGGGTTGGACTAGATGGCCTTTGAAGGTGCCTTCCAACTCAAACTATTCTATGATTCTATGAAAAACCCCAGTTACGTCTGCAGATGCAGTAGGGAAACTAGATTTACCAGCAAACAAGATGGGAAGTTGGATTTATTTTAAGAGCTGAGTCTTGGTATTATTCACATAGAAGAGGTATAAAATGCACATGGAATCAATGATTTTTGAAAAATCCATGAATAAGCTACATTTTGAGACACCTACAATGTTATATGAGTGTTTTGCCCTGTGAATAAAATTGCAAATAAACTTTTTAATAAAAAATACTGAATTCTGAAATATGCATGATAGCATATGGAATAAGACTGTAAGGGAAAAAAGAGCGAGTTTGCAAGAAAAGGTACCAAACATGTCCCAAAAGTCTGGATTTTTAGTTAGAACTGTCAGAAACCTGCCTTTACATGAAAGCCTGCAGCGAGCAGCAGAGGGCGCTGAGATAAATTGATTTGTTTTAAACTCTAGCCAACAACACGGATTCGCTGGGAGTTGCATATAGAGGGGTATATAGGTTATTATAGAGACCCAAGCTGGATTTAAAGGACAGAACAGGGTTGAAAGTCCTTTTCTGAAATAGCATCTTGACGAGGTGCAGGCAAAGTTAAAAAAAAATAAACAATAAACCGTGGAAACATCATAGGAAATGTGAGGAGCACAACTTGTTGAATTAAGATCAATTTTTTTTTTCTGACTTCTCAGCAAAATTGCAGGTCCTCTCCCTCCCAGGGCTTTTAGCGGGAGTCTCATGAGATGATTTGGATATTTGACCTAGGCTACACGCTGCACTTTAAAGTGGGGGATGAAAGATTTATTCTAATTATAAGGTAAAGGTTCGAACACTGAGCGAAAAAATCGGCGTAAATAAGAACTTGCAGTTTAATTCTAACAGGCTAAACACTGGTATCAACATCATTTCTAGCAGGGGTGATGTTTGCCTGTTTGTAACCCCCAGCTATGGGTATAACCGGGAAGGTGGGGGGTGGAAAGCAGCAGCTTTGGGAAGGGAACCCCCATCAGAGGGCGCCGCTGCCCCGCTCAACGCCGCTCCGCCGCCCGGCTCCCCCCACCGCGGGGCCACGGCCCGGCCGCGCTGCGGCTGCAACGGCGCAGGGGGCGGGGGGGGGGGAGGGCGTCCTCCGGCACAGGCAAGGCTATTAAACACATCCTTTTTATATATATTTTAAGCCAAAACCCAAAAAAAGTATCAAATATTCCTTTGCAATTCTAGCTGCCAGGCTGAGCCTGCAGTGCTCCTGCCCGCCTCCCCGCTGAAAAAGCCGGGGTTTGCCTTCCAAGAGGTGGCAAAATCATGCCCAAAACTGCCGGAAAACGCCCCCCTCCCTTTTTTTTTTTTTTATCTTTGAAAGTATAGCATGTAATGGTCACTTCTGAGTGCGTGTCTCGCATTTTGAACCCCGGGTTTATCGTATATTTTGAGTATAAATTGGTGCAGGTCTCCCCTTTTGGAATGGCTAAATTAGACTTAAGGAGGCTGCCGGGGTGCGAAAGAAGCTCCAAAAACAATGCGGTGAACCTTTGCTCAATCTAATTTTGTAAATGATGACTGGAGACACGTTTGTCATGTTTTGCAAGTGCAGGCGAAATGTAATAATAGTGGGACTTGAAAATAAGGATTTACTGTCTATACCATTCTGTTAGCAGAGAGCTAGTGGTCGTCAGATTTATTTTAGCTTCTTTTTTTTTTTTTTTTCTCTCCTCTTCTCCCCTCCCCCAGCACGTAAAGCATATTTAATTCAGGGTGCCACGAAATTAGAAGCCAATAGCTGTCACGAAGCACATTCACACTGCCCTGTGCCAGCCTTCCAGGACATGACTCAAAGACTTTACCAAAAGTGATGGCAAACTGTCCCTTTATGAGTCTGGTATTTTTCTAAGAGGGCCATTCAGATCTAGAGGTGCATGAGGATGTGTCGGGGGCGGGAGGGGCTGCATGGATATCTCCGCACATCCACATGCAAACAGCGTACACCCTTGCTCCTTCTTTTCCTGCGTTTTTTACACTATTGCTTCGGTTGAAATGGTCCGCCCAACCCACTCAAAGATGTGCCCTTTTCTCCTCCTCCTCTGTGCAGCTGTGGCTGTGCTGAGAAATAAAAAAAATAAATAATAATAAAAAAAACCCTCCTATCTGCTTTAACAACTTCAACAAGACCGTTGTCCAGCTCCTCTTATAATATCTCGCTGTTATTTTTCTCTTGCCTTTTGAGGGTTGAGTTTTTAGAAGAAGATGTGCACTTTGAAACAGGGAGGGCGAGGGGGGACTGCAGAGGCTGAGGGGAAAAGGGATGAATTTATGCTTTCTGCTTGAATTTGAGGCCAAAGCCGATAAAAAAAGAAAAGCCCACCCTTCCCACCAGCCAACCAAACACCACCATAAGTGTCTCCTGATGAAGTTCTCCTCGTTTTCGAGCTTACATATATATAAAAGCATCTTTACCTGTAGGACCTTCGAAAGTACAAAGGACACTGTGCACTTTCCCATAGGATCCCATGGAGAACCACAAAGATTTGTAGGAACCTTATAGGCAGAGCTTAACATTTCTAGAGCCAGGACCTTGAATTTAGAAACACCTTCTTTCTCTCTGTCCCTCTGCCTCTCTGTCTCTCCTTTTTCCCATTTTTCCACCACCACCACCACCCCCCCCCCCCCGCTCCCGGTGCACCAGCTCACAGCTCAATTGTTTCCTTTCAAAGGCAGAGATGGGCTCTGCTCGCCTGCAGAATAGGTCGCCTCTTTGCGGTACAACGTGTTAAAAAAACGGACAATGCGAAGGAAGGTTTGCCTTGGAGGGGTGGAAGGGATAGAAAAAAAAAAAAATAAAGGTTAAAAATGGTCCAACTCCTCCTCTCCCCTTCCAAACCGAGGGCTACCCGGGAAACGCACAAATCCAACTCTGTTTTTAATCGTTTTCAGAAAGTAGCTAATCGCTATTCAAACGTGTGCAGAGAAGGGTTTGCTAAACTCCTTTTCTTTTTCTTTCTTTGTCTCTTCTTTTTTTTTTTTTTTTTTCCTCAGAGAAAGTGTTGCCAAGCTATAAAATATACAGCCCAAGTCTGAAGTGTAAGGCTTTCAAATGAAAATCATTGATTTAAATTTACTCCTTTCAGATTTGCTTGAATGTGCTTGATGAGACGCTGGTTTGGTGTTTTACTGCATATGAGAGGATAATTTCTGGACATGTAAATAAAAGCATATTGCAGGTGGGGAAAAGCATAATATCTTGTTGTAAATGATGAATCGCCTAGTGCAGAGGCAACCTATTTTTTATTGTAATATAAATAGAATCGAAAAAATAGTCATTAATTTCTTCTTTCTTTCTTTCTTTCTTTCTTTCTTTCTTTCTTTCTTTCTTTCTTTCATCTGTCTGTCTATCTATCTATCTATCTGTCTATCTATCTATCTATCTATCATCTATCTACCCATCTACTAAATAGCAGATATATGGACTATATAGTATGTATATTTGATCACTGTATACCCACATATATATGTGTAGATGTATATATATATACACAAATATGCATTTATATACACTCCTATATAAATTGATCAGGTTTGTGTGTATATATGCATATGTAACGTGTAGTATACGTGTGCCTACATATGCAAGAATATGTATAATTTACATATATAAATGTGGCAATTTATATATGTGTGTACAGAGAAAAAGTTATATGTTCAGAGAGATATATGTGTATATGTATGTCTGTGTGTGTGCAACTGCGTATATGTATATATCTTTATATGCTTGCATATAAGTCTAAGTCTATATATGTGTGTATATGTATATATCTAGTCACATATATGTCTGTAGATATATGTAACTAGGTAACAGATAATGTTTTTTACTATCCGATTGAGGTAGACTTCTGCAGCCTATTGTTTCAGACAACAGATATAAGTTGCGATGGAAGAGGAACGTCGGATTTGGTGTCTGTCCCCCATTTCCAATTATAGATGGATCATTACAGACAGAGAAGTACTGAGAATCCAGACATCTGCTCTTCACATGAATGCACTCACCTCCTAGAGAACAGCCTGCCATCATGCTCTGGAAACTGGTTGAAAATGTCAAGTATGAAGATATCTATGAGGTGAGTATATAATATGCATATGAGTAAGAGAGTATATGTATATTTAAATATACATCTAGTATATAGATATAGGCATGACTATAGAATACATATATAGCTCTACATATACATATAGGCAGACATACAGACGCATACGCCAACACACACAAGTATAGAGAAGAGAAACCAAGAGTAAATTCTTAAATGCTTATTTATTTGCATATTTGTATTCAGCATGCCAAGTCCTAAACTTTTTTTTTTTCATGGAAAAGCTGTTTGATGCGATTTAAGACATCAAAGAAATGATCTGAGGGTTGGAATGAGGCAACTTAAAGGCAAGAGTTTGATTGTTTAGACCTCGAATTAAATATAATTCGATTAAATATGGACAAATGTCGAGAAAAAAAAAAAAAAGAAAAGCTGAAAACAGAAGAGAAACCCAATCTGGTTGGTTTTCAGGGGCTGGATATATTTCTTTCTTTTCTTTATTTCTTTCATTTTTTATTTTGCAATTCCAAGCTAAATTCAACATGAATTTGGATATTTTTTTTCTTGTTTTCATAATCGGATGCGGTTTTTACGACTTTTCATACCTATATACCGGTAGCTAAGATGTGAATGTATACATATACTCGCATTAATTAAGCGGCACACACATTCTTGCACGTATAAGAGTACACACACCCGAATAGATACATTCAAAGGCAGCTCCGCGTAGTCCGCGGACGCGAAAAGTTGGGTGCTTTATTCAGACCTCCTCGTTATTTTCGAGGTCAAAAAGCAGCCCAAGGGAACAAAAAAAATAAATTAAAAAAAAACCAAACGCGAAACCTTTCTTAATTTTGCACGGTTTCCTGACCCGGATCTTTCCCAAACGGGCTCCGCGAATGCATTTCTTGTAAGTTAACCAACGCGCTGGATTTGCTCCGAAACGGGAAAAAAAAATGATATGTAAGCAAAGGCGCTCCGCAGAATGATATTTTCTTTTTTTTTCTTTTTTTTTCTTTTTTTTTTTTTTTTTTTTTTAATTTAGGGGAGGCATTTGCACGGCGAAACCGGGGAGGGGTTGTTGGGGCGGGGGGGAGATTTTCAGAACGGCTCAATCCATCAGCTCCATCCAACGCGGGGGCTGCTCCGTGGGGAGGCGTCCGGGCAGGGGCTGAGTATCGGGAAGAGCCTGGATACCGGGCAGGGGCTAGGTGTCGGGAAGAGGCTGGACACCGGGCCGGGGATGGATACCGGGCCGGGGATGGATACCGGGCAGAGGCTGGGTACCGGGCAGGGGATGGGTGCCCGGGACGGTTACAGGGCAGAGGATGGATATCGGGCAGGGAATGGATACCGGGTCGGGGATGGGCAAGGGACAGGCGATGAGTATGGGGCAGGGGATGGGTACCCGGGCAGCGGATGGGCAGGGACCGGGGACAGGGCAGGGACCGAGAGCGCACCCCGGGGAAGCGCCGTCGGGGCCGCACCGGTGCCAGCCCCGTCGCGCCGCGCGCAGCCTTACCCTCCGGGAGGGCGATAGCACTTACAGCGGGAAAACTCCGGGGGGGGATAAAAAAATAAAAAAGCAGAGAAATCGGCAGAGGGAGAGCAGAACTCCGGCTTTTCCCGGACGGAGAACGGACGGGATGGAGGGAAGCGGGGAGGGTACCCACCATCCGCACGGGAGAAATGTCTCCTCTCCCAAAAGCTGCCGTCAGGCTAATTATCAACTGGCAAACCATATGCAGAATGAGCACAGCCCGGCGTGTGTGTGCGTGTGTGTGTGTGTGTGTCCCGCCGGCGATCCCCAGCCCGCTGAGCCCTCGCTGCTTTTCCCTCCCCGTCCCCAGGCACAGCCCGGCCATTGTCTCTGCCCGCAGCAGCAGGAGACAAAACATCTCCCCTCCCTGCCCAGCGAGGTCGGGGAATGTCGGGGATTTTTTAATTTTTTTTTTTCCACACTTCTTTTGAAGGGAATTTTTAAGTCGCCGTGCATTTCACGGACACTCGTGTTTCCAGATGGCCGTGGAAGAGAAGAGGAATTGGGGGAGCGGTTGGGTGGGATTTGACTGCGGGCAGGGGACACCCCAACTTGGGGGTGCGCTCCAAGTCATTTTCTAACATGTATCCTTAAAAAAAAAAAAAAAAAAGTTGAGTGTTTTTTAAGAGCTGAAGCCCTCTAGATTTATCTTTTTTTAAAAAAATGGTTTTCTCTCTTTCCGATTTATAATTAACACCACGATGGTACGGGCGTCTCAGCCACTTAAACTGAATCTGTTCTTAAAACAAAAGTGTGTGTGTGTGTGCGCGGGGTGGCGGGGGGGGTGCTGCTCTGGGAAGTGCGAGTCTATTTAGGAAGGAACGTAAGTTGAACTTTAACAGAAATGGCAGACAGTCCAGTTGAACGGGTTCCTGCAACATCAAAAAGGTTTTATATCGCCCCTGGCTTTGCCTCGAAACTATAAATTTACTATCCTTTAAAATTCACTGCATACATTTTACATTTGGGTGAAAATCGGGGTATATATGTACATATATTTTTATATATTTTTTTCATATCGGGCGGGAAGAACAGGATTCAGAAAAAAAAAAAAAGTCGAAAAGTCTAGCCCAACTTAGCGCAGATTCAAGTATTTATTTGGTTGTTGCGAATAAATACGATCTGTAACACGCACCAGAAGGGCTTAATCTCTGCTGTAAATAGATGTATATTGTAGCGACTGCACATTTCGTCTTCCATTTCTTAAAAAGAAAAAAAAAAGGATTAGAAAAGCCTTTTTCTCCTCATTATTTGGGTTTAAAAAAAAAGCCTACAAGAACAAAAGCACCAAAGGCAATCAATTCCTCGTATTAAGAATGTATAATTAAATGTAAAAAAAAAAAAAAGGAAATAAGTTTTTTTCTTCTTCGCCTCTAGCACTGCTTCATCTCACTTCCTTGCTCCAGCTCAGCAGTGTCTACTTTCCTCATCTTCCTCTGCTCGACTTAATTGAAGTTATGCCTCTTCCTTGCTAAACTTTTTCCCCCCTCTCCCTCTCCCCAAACTCTGCCTCTGCCAGCCCCCCTCGTCTGATTACATCTAGTAATTCTCCACTGAATGAACGTCATTTACAATAGTAGGGGAGCTCTCGAGCTGGCTGCCAGCTTCACGCTCCATTTGGTCCTGCATTCTCCCTTTAAAGTAGTCGTGTAATATTAATAGTCATGAATATCAATTATTATGAGGCGGTGTAGAGAAGGAAAGGGAGGAAGGGGTAGCGGAGCAGTCGGAGCCTAGCCTTGGGTTGAAGAGGATTGTATTTGGGAGCTCAAAGGAAAAAAAAAAAAAAAAGAAAAAAAAAGAGAAAAAAAAAAAAGAGAGGGAGGGGTAAATCATATATGTAGATAGAGGTTTCCAGGCTCGGTTTTGGGGACATTGGTCTTTTTTTTTTTTTTTTTTGGTCTTTTTTTTTTTTTTTTTGATGGATAGACTTCGAAATATCTCAAGCTGTTCTCCTGTGTCCAACACGTCCCTTTGCAGATCTCCTTGATATTTTTCCCTCCAATTATTAGTATTATCACCATTATTTTATTTTTAGCTATTACAAGACTTTTTTTATTTCCAGATGTTAGTCCACACCTATTCCGCCATGGTGAGTTTGGATCCATGTTGTACTAGAATTGCATGTTCTCTCTCTCTCTCGATCTGTTGTCTCTCTCTCTCTCCCTCTCTCTCTCTTTTTAAACGCCTTTGGCTTGGTAATTTAGCACAATAATTGGAGGAGGCTTGCAGCTGCTTCTCCCTTTTTGCATTGTGTATTCTCGATTTGAGCTAGGGGAGTCTGGGGGGGAGAGCAGGGGAAAAAATAAACTTTTTCCCTTTTTTTTTTTTTAACCATGTGTGCCATTGCTTGTGGGGGTTTGAGCTACACTTTGTGGAATAGATATTTTTTCTTGTTTACTTTTAGCCTTGCAGCTTCAGAGCAATGGAGTTGAACAAAACTCCTCTCCCACCTTTTCTCTGAAACCTCCACACACTCCCGCCCCCCCACCTCCGTCCCCCCACACACCCCAAAGACTTTTCATTACAATTAACCCCCACCCCATTGTCCGGAATATAATATTGGAAAAGGAGACAAAAGACACTGGATGTTGCTGCAGAAATCATAGTGACTGGATTTGTTCAATACCGAGGTTTCATTTTTACTTTATTTGATTTTTTTATTTTTTTTTTTAGGGGTAGACTGTCTTTATACAAAGACCCCCCGTGATATTTTTTTTTTTTTTTTTTTTTTTTTTAGTTTTCAAGTCCTTTCTCGGACACCTTCTTACCTGGGAGTCCTCCGAGAAGGGCAACTTTCCTTTTGGTCTTTTCCACGTGAAGATATGTTCGTGATTTTGAGTTTCAGGACTTCAGCAGAGGGAATAAACAGATGTTTGAAACTTTAGGCAGGACAAGGGGTGGGTTCTTTGGAAGGATGGGTGGTTTGGGGGGGTCTTAATTTTTTATTTTATTTTAATTCTTTTACCGTTGATTTTATACGGGGGGCTGCTGGGGGGGGGAATCGTATTACTGGACTGAAGTCACAGATCATACAAGCATATAGAATACCAGTCCTACATTTTTAATTCCGACATATAGAATTTCTCCCTCAGCGCCCCCCACCCTCCCCTTCCCCCGTCTTGATAGTTACTGGGAATAGACACAATCTGGGTGCGAAACGCTGGAACAATTCTAATCCGCTGCAGGGGAAGGGAACATATCTGAACCCTAGTTTACAGCTGCTTACATTTTTATTTTATTTTATTTTGGGGTGGGTTTGTGCTTCTTTTACTTTTTAATTTTTTTTCTAAAAGGACCTCTTTTTTGTGTGTGTTGTTTTTCTGTTTTGTTTGTTTGTTTGTTTGTTTTGGTTTTTTTATTTCATTCTGCTTGTAGGACCGGCATGATGGAGTGCCCAGCCACAGTTCCAGGCTGTCCCAGCTGGGATCCGTCTCCCAGGGACCCTACTCCAGCGCTCCTCCACTCTCTCACACCCCATCCTCGGATTTCCAGCCGCCTTATTTCCCACCCCCCTACCAGCCTCTTCCTTACCACCAAAGCCAGGACCCTTACTCCCATGTCAATGACCCCTACTCCCTAAACCCCTTGCATCAACCCCAGCAGCACCCCTGGGGACAGAGGCAGAGGCAAGAGGTGGGATCAGAAACCGGGTCACTGCTGCCACAGCCTCGGGCCGCCCTGCCCCAGCTCTCGGGACTGGACCCCAGGCGGGACTACCACTCAGTAAGGAGGCCAGATGTCCTTCTGCACTCAGCTCACCATGGCCTTGACTCCGGCATGGGGGACAGCCTTTCTCTGCATGGCATCGGACACCCAGGGATGGAGGAGGTCCAGGTAAGACACCGCGTTTCTTTCTCCTGGGCGATGCAGATGCCATCCAGGCTGGAGGGCTGGAACCCCCGATCTCTCGGCTAGAAATCATCAGGGAGGCTTTTACAGCAATAGTGGTGTGGGTTACCATCCTTTTTCTTCACTTGGATTATAATTGTGATACTCCCCCTTCCTCGACTTTCCTCCTTTTTTTTTTTTTTTAAAAAAAAAAGAAAGATAATTTATTTCATCACTGTCACACACAGGCTCTGCTTTGCAAACCCTCCCCTACATGGCAAGTCAGCAGAGTGCGGGGGGAAGGCAGACATGCTGCTCTAAATATTCCACGTGTTTCAAAAGCTGGCAGAGTTTAAGCCTGGGTTTTCCAATTCCAGTTATTTCCCTTGTAATCTCAGCTTCCCCACACCAACCAATTTCCTGCAGTTCAGGGATTTTGATGAAACTGTCAAATTACTACATTTTTCATCCGGGAGGGAGGGAAAATATAAACAAAACCCAAACCAAAAAGCAATTACTGGTAATCAGGAACAACACCCCCCCTCTTCCCCCCCTTTCCTTTTTTAAGTACGGTTGGTAGGGTAGCACTGATTTTAAGTAGGGGTAGACTGATTTTAAATAGATTTATGTCTTCTTTTGGGTAACAAAGGAGTTTCACCGGGCTCAAAGCACAGTATTTCCCAGCCTTCTCCCATCCCACTCGAAACTTATCATCACGTGTTATTTCCTAAAAACAGAAAGGGCCTTAACATCTTCGGTGCTGGGGTGTTTTGCATCTTGCTGGAACAGGGCATGGACAACTGGTGGGGACTCCCAGGCTGGAGACTGCAGGGACCAGGTCCTGCATTAGGCTTTACTAGTCGGGGTTTGGGGGTTCCCCTCCATTCCATCTTTTTCCCCAAAAAATTTACTTATCATATATATCATATCACATATATGTATACTTAGAATTGGGATAAATAAAGATATGGACCACCGGATGAGATACGGATTTCAAAGTTACAGAAAGGGGAAAAGAAAGGAGAAAAGAGGAGGCTGAGAAGGAAAAAAAAAAAGCAGTCGGGAAAAAGGATCCTGCTGAACATTACAGGAACCAGGGGCAGAGGAAAGGGGGGGCTGCATTGCTTTGGCTTGAGGCTTGGTTTAGGGCTTCACGGGAAAATCTCCGAGTTTTGCTGGGGCGAGTTGCTTTAGAAATAGAAAGGTGTTGTTTGGTGGTTTGTGGGTTTTTTTGGTTTTTTGGGGTTTTTTTTGTTGTTTTTTATTTTTTTTTCTGGTTGGATTTGCTCCTACCTCCCAGTCCAGTGGCCGTCGGGTGGCTGGTTTCTGCGGGTTTCCAAGCTGGTTTGGAGACCTGGGGGCAGCCCCTGACTCCCCCCCCACCCCGCCCCGGGCGCGATGCGCAGGTCTCGTCTCGCATTCCTGCCTCAGCCAAACTGGCTCGCAGGTCACGGCGAGTTTTATCTCTGTGGATGCAAGAAAGGGGGTCGCTCTCTTTCTTTCTCTCGACAACCGATAAGCGTTAAATACTGTTCGTGCTTTGATATTTACACTTTCCCCAAAGAAAAGCCAGTAATTGTTGTGCTCTTGAGAGAAAGAGAAGAAGGAAGGAAAGGGAAAGAGATAAGAATGAGAGAATAAAAAGACAAAAAGGAGAAAGAGGGAAATGAGAGAGAAAGAAAAAGAAGAAAAGGTAGAGAAAAGAGAAAGAAGAGAGGTAAAGGGAGGAAAAAAGAGAGGAGAGAGAGAAAAAAAAAGAAAGAAGAAAAGGGAGTGAGACAGAAAGAAGAAAAGAAGGGGGAGGGAGAAAGGGAGAAAGAGAAAGAGAGAAAAAGAGAAAGAGAGAAAAAAGAAAGAAAGAGAAAGAGGGAAAAGTCCTGCCCAGCTCAAATAAAACAGCTCTCTCTTCCCTTTCCAATAAAAATCTTTTCTGTGGGATGTGCAGGGCACAGCACTCGCGGAAGATGCTCCCCCCTCCTCCCCCTCGACGGCTCCGAGAACAGCGCTGCGCCCCGCGGCCACTCGCCACCCGCTCGCCCAGGCGGGCCGGAGCCGGGGATGGGGATGGACTGGGGCAGATGGGATGGGGGCGGACCAGGGCGGATGAGGCTGTGGGCCAGCACGGCTGGGGTTCTTGTTTTGGGGTGCTGAGGCGGCGGGAAGTGGAACAGGCCCTTTATTTCTCAAAGTTTGGTGTCAGGCTGGGGGAGGAGGGGAAGAGGGAGAGGAGGGTATCCCAAGGAGAAACACGTGAAGGAAGAAGTGTCCAACTACAAGTTAGCACAGGCAGGAGGGAAAGCAGCCCAGTACTGGTTCCTACCGCTCAGCATTTTCTATTCTTGTCCCCCCCACACTAGTGACAGATGAAGTTGGGCAGTTTTCCACCCTGATTTTTAATGTGGATTCGTTCTAGATACAAGGAATCCGTTCTAGTTACAGGGATTCCTATTTAGATCTCATATCCTTATTATTCACGAGCGCTAGAGAGAATTTGCAGGAACGGTCACAGATAGGGTTTTTTTCTTTTTTTAGTAGACCAAAAAGTTGAACCGATATCTGGGTATATAGTTGGATGAAGACGTGTCTCTCTGCTATAGCTTATGCATGTCTGATTAAATAGGTGCCGTGAGAATGGGTTGGGCTGACAAGGGAGAATGAGACGGAGGAAAAGAGTGCGTGACAGAAAGAAACAGTGGTTATTTTATACACTACAAATCCAGGCCATGTGTGAGCCATTGTCCAGCGGTAGAATTAAGTGATTGTAACACGATCGCGCTCTGTTATTGTAAACAGGACATATTGTATTGCTATTGCTGCCCCTTCCGAGAGGAATTTTCAATCTGCTATTTACAGCCCTCGGACAGGGAACAGAGAAGCCAAGATCTACTTATTGAAAACGAATTTACATCACCTAATAGACACTCAGATGCAACCTCAGATATTTTTTTCCTCCCACTGGCTAGGCAAAAGTAGGGTTATTCTAGTAAAAGATACGATAAAGACAATATACAGGGGAAAATTCGGATTATTAATGCTCTTTAAAAAAACACAAAAAGATCAAGTTATAGGGTTTTCTCTCAGAGAGTTGTTGAATAAGGTGTATATATATACGGTATACGGGGAGGTCCGTGCTATCAGATTATTGGAGAAGGGGAGGGAGGGGAATCTTCCTCTCTAGATTTTCTAAGTATATCTGGAAACCCATCACCTTTCCCCTCCCTGCACACACACCTCCACTCCTCCTCCACCTCCTCCTCACTCCCACTGCCGTCCCCGCTCCTCCGTGCTAACTAGAGCCACGGAAAGTTAAGTTGCACCAAAACACGCAAGTCTCTTATAAAGTAACCCCTGGTATCACTTTTAACTAAAGAAGTCTAGTAATTAAAAGTCTGAGTTGTTTTTCCACGTTTCCGCATGCAGTCCTAATTAAATCTTTACGATCCTCTCTGTGACTATTAACTGCCAGCATGCTGAGCGAATATCCTGTACAAAAACCCAGCAGGAGGGCGTAATTAGATAGAAAATCAGACAGGAGTCTTCTCATTAACTACAACAACTAACCCACGTTGCTGATGGAGCGAGCGGAGTGCACGCACACACATAAAGCGTGTGCACAACCACAGGCTCCAGAGATAAGGTGGGACAAGGAGGGGAAAAATGAAGAAAAAAAAAAAAAGAAAGAAAAGGAAAGGTGGCGTTTCATATTTACCTCCAGTTCTGGGCCATCGAGGTGCACCCCGATGCACTCCAGCAGGCTGCAGGATTTGCTCATCATCCCTCTTTGGGAGCTGCTCAGGGAAAGGAGGGAAGACTTTGTAATTTTATTTTGTGCCCTTTAGGTATGTAGCCTATTGATTATGAGAGAGAGACAGAGCCATGCACAAACACACAACATAAGGAACCACCGCGTGAGTGTGCGCGCTCGTTTGAGTGGGGGTTCAAGGAAAATGAGAAGGGTCTCCTAGAAGATATTGTTCCGTCACATTTTTTTGGGAGATGTAATTTTCTCCTAAATCATATTCCATCTGGAATGTCTCTGCTGAGCAGAGAGTGCCGGAGATAACGTCTGGATCCGGATAAACTCAGCCTCTCGGTGTAGCAAAGATAAAGTTAAAATAATAGGGAAGAAAATCACTGCTTTGCTGTAAAGATGTTTTCCTTATCAGGGGAAAAAAATCTGAGAACTCCTCAAATGTGCAATAACCCGGGAAAACCCGAACCCTAAATACTAATGAAAAAAAAAACAAAAACAAAAAAACAACGAGAAACCCACAGGTTCTCCCCTCTCTCTGAAACCCAGAATTTACCCTAAAACGGAACCTGTCGTAATTCTGCAGTAAATTCCTCTTAGGACACCTCTTCTCTTTGGTAGATGATTTTGCTGTGCCGACCTCAGGTTCGGCGGTAAATTTTGTTTGTCTGTTTGTTTGTTTGTTTTCTTTATATCCCACTTTCGTGTTGAGAAACGAAACCCAACATTTGCTCTGTCCTCTGTGCCCGCCTTTGTTCTCTTCCCTGCTAAAGAAGTTAATTCCATAATAACAGGTGTGCTCCTAAGCGGGCTGGAAAGAAAGAAAAGAAAGACACAAAAAAAAGTGTGGGGGGGAAGGCTTTGAAAAGGAGACCGGGAGACTTTTTCTAGGCAATCAATTTGACAGTTCATACTTTTGCTAATGTATGTTCCTGCTCCCCCCCGCCCCCCCATTCCCACTGATTCAGGACATGGAAGCAACCTCGGGAGCTGTAAATCTCTTTCTGCTTGTGCCCTATACGATGTGGGCGTTGCGCTGCACTCCGAATTGCTCAGGCTTTAATTAAAAGTCCATAATGTAAACTATTATATATAAAAAGTAAATGGCCCTTGAATTATTAAGATGTAGCAGGGTTAAACAAACAAACAAAACAAACAAAAAAAAAGAAACGGGGGGTGGGAGAATTTAAGTTGTCCTTAATCCTGTTCATTTATGTCAAGCAATAGATCTTGCAGATGTTGCCAAATTGCCAGATTTTCGAAGGAAAAAATATAAAGCTTTATCGAATGCAAAGGAGTCTATGTGATATCTATGTTTTATAAGATAACAAAACCAGTATTGCATCCCATATGCTTCACACCTTTTTTTTTCTTTTTTATTAGAAGACTATATAATTTGTAAGAATTTCATTTTCTTGTCGATTTGAGGGAATAATAATAACAATAATAATAGTAAAAAAAAAATCCCTCCCCCCCTAGTGAATTAATATAAATGGAAATAACAGAAACTCCAGTTTGGAATGACATGATTTATGTACGCGATTCTTTAATATCCAGTCAATTTGAATAGTGATGTTTTTATATCCACAGTCAGTTGAAGATGCCAATAACAGCGGTATGAACTTATTGGACCAGTCTGTCATTAAAAAAGGTATGGATTATTCCAACAAGCTAGACAAACTTTTACTGTGTAGCAATATCTTCATGATATATTTTTACTTTGGGGCAATTAATTTACCCGGGAAGCAGGCATCCATGGCAGCAAGATGAAGAGTTGATTGGATCGGTAGATAGGGAAAAGGAGAGAGATGTGAAAGTAAGAGTTGATATCCCCCCCTCCCCCGTCCTTCAAAGGGTTTAATTACACAAATGCTCTCTAATGGAGCACCCCATGCTCAAATGCAGTTTCCACGGGCCCCCTCCTCTTCCCCCCCTGCTCCCGATAGTCCTCGATGGGGACCCCTTGGCTTTTAATGGGGGAAGGGAGTTGACTCCCTTTGGGGCTTAAATGCATTTCCCAGGCGAATAAAACGGGAAGGGAAGAGGAATAAATGCCTGTGGAAAGGCAGCCCCGACCTCCTTCCCCCCCTTCCTCCAAGAATCCCCCCTTCCCCATGCCCATTTTTTAAATCTTCCTACATATGCGCACATGATTTAGTGTAACTGCAGAATCACCCCATACTGTTAAAGGGAATGTGATATTAACAAATGTTTGCAGTCTCTTGTACAGCTGTAAGCAAAATAATTAACTAATTAAACTAATTAAATGTAATTACAATAACTCATTTTGGGCGTATTGCAGCTGCTTAATTTTTTTACATTTCTCTGACAGTCACTCGAAGATGCTTGGCGATTAGTGTTGTGTTATGCTGATAGACATTAAACAGATCACACACTGCAAATGTAGGGAAAGCTATCTTTAATTATCTAAGGAGTTTCTATTTCTAGATTTAATTTTAAGTACCAGAGATGAGGCTTAGAAATGCTGTCCCTTATGCTTACTATCAACAGCCCTTATCTCCAGGACCTTACTATTTGTCAAATGCGCACAAATACTTTAATAGAGATGATCTTCTAGAATGTAAAGCAAAATAACAGGGAAGGTGTTTATTTAAAATGTGTTCAAGGCAGCATGAGGTCCTTCCCTGTATTTATTGGTTTTTAATTTAAATCTTCGTGTACAGTTTCCCTCTCTCACACACACACGATCAAGTTCTGTTTTTTTGAGGGAGGATACATGACAACTTAAAGCTTATTTTGCAGCATCACTTATGCCCACCGTTTGAAAAGTCGAAGGTGTTTTTGAGAAATAGAAAATTACTTACCTTTAAAAAAAAAAAAATCTTTCTCCTGTTTTAGTTCAGTTTGAATGTTTAGTGGGTTTTGTGCTCAGGGTCTGTAACCGTCTGGTTGTATTTTTCTCCTTTTTTTTTTTTTTTCTCTCACTCTCCTCCCCCTCCTCCCCTCCCCACCCCCGCTTGACACCTCATACACGATGTTTCCTCTTGGGTGTATTTGATTAATTGGTTCTTGATTTGTGGTCGAGAGACTTCTTTCTAATGTTGGTCCGTGCCCGCATTTTCCTTTCGCAATCTGGTTGTTTTTGTGGGTTTCGTTTTGTTTTGTTTTGGTTTTTTTTCGCAGAACACTCTTCTGTTGATCACCCAGTCCAAAATACTCTTTTTCACCCCCCACCCTGTGTGTTTCTCCCTCCTTCAGATGACGAGGGCAGCAGAGACATTTAATGCGCAGGCTGAGTGGTACAGGGAGATAGCGAGCAGAACGAAAATATGAATGTTAATAATAAGGTGTATTAGGTATAAATTGAGGTGTGCTTATTGTGTATGGACATGGCAACGGCCCCAGGTCGAGCAGCTGCCGCACACCCAGCCCCACATAGGTGGGATTACATATTCCCTATACTTTGAGTTTATCCCTAATGAACAGGATATATCCGCGCTTTGGAAATCAGGTTACTAAAAAAGATCCTGAGACGCGGCTGTTTTAAAGTCACCGTAGGAGTGTTTTCTTCCTCAGACGTAACGCTGAGCTCTAAGAAACTTTCCAGCAGAAAGGAATATTGCGAGCTCAGTTTCTTTTTTTGCCCAGCGAGTTTGCTGGATGCGGAGGAAAAGAAATGGGTAATAAATAGTAGGTCACATACGTGGCAGACAATATTTAATTAGAACGAGAGAAGGAGTGACACAGAGAGGGTTCAGTATCAATTTCGCTTTGTTCCCCGCAGTTTGTAGCTGTGAGGATGTACTTTGAAGTGAGAATAAGTTATTTAAACTCTGTGAGTTGTTATTGCAGGCGGATGGTATGGATAGACAGATTGACTGATTTTTGTGCAGTGGAGCACTCCTCGTGATACACATTTGCTAGACGAAGGTTGGAAGGGGTCTAGACCAAGGCCTAGTTTAGTGCCTAAAATGCTTTAATTACAATGCAGTGGGAAAAGTACAGTGTGGACTTGAAGCCCTAAATGTAATTATATCATCCAGACTGTAAGTGTCTGTTTCTTTATGGTCTTTCAGGCCTGCAGAGGGAATTATCTTTCTATGCAAAAGGATTGCCAAAAATATTAAGGAAATTATATAGGGATTCATACACGGCTATTGATTTATCTCGCGTATCGATCCCGCACAATAGATTACATATACACAGCCTCTTGTTATGTTTGCTATCTGAGCTTACTTGACATTTCTGAAGTAATTTAGTTAAGAGGAAATGAGTTGTTCCCAGTAGAGAGAGCAAACGAGTGGAGTGAAGGTAGCCAGCGTGATAAATGGCTCTTTCATTTGGAGATCTCCAGAGCTCGTTTAAGGCTAATTTTCTGTATTAGCCCCCTTTGAGCTATTAATGCAATAGGCAGGGACCGTGGCCCCTCGTCTCTTAGCTGCCCCATTAGAGCGAGCATTAAGCTACCAAGCCTGAACTCTGCTGTGGTGGCGGTGGTGGCAGTGAAATAATGAAAGGTGCCTTTTAAACTCCCCTAATCTAAAGTGGCAGAGGGTGGTTAATACGATTTGAAGGGGGCTGGTCAATGAACAATCAATAAACTAATAATGAGAAGGATGCGGTACATTAACAGTCTAAAAATCCAACGAGACATTAAAAAATCATCGTTAACTCCTAGTTCCATTAAGATTTGGGTGGTGGAAGTGGGAGGGAGGGAGCCAGATAAATCATCAAGATGATAATAATCACCAAGAGCATTAATACCAGATTTAACTCGGCTTTGGGAGTTTACCGGCTGCATGTTTTGAGGCCTTTCCCTCGGTTTCTGCTGAAATGAAGGGAAGGTTTCCCGTGTGTCAGGAATAAAAGATCGGGTCCCCTTGTCAACTGCTCATCTGAAATTTGCTTGGCACTGTCGATGGCGAAAGAAGTTGTCATCTTGCAAAATCTTGCGTGGCCCCAGTCCCAAGTTAATTTTTTGTGACTCTGGGGCACAGTCAGTGACCTTAAAATTATCCTGATGTATTTATTTACTTTCAGCTGTGTCTGACGATCGCCTGCGCACTCACATCTGATTTAGCACGAAAGGCCACTTTAACCCTAACACCTTCATTCATTGTCTCCTTGCAAACGCTCTATTGTTCATACTATTTTAAAGAAACACGCGAAAGGAGGTGTCTAAATATTTTTTAAAGCTCTCAATAATACAGCATAAGATTCCTCCCCACCTGTTCTTGAAGTAGCCGGATAAATGATTAACTGGAAATCACTCTGGCCTCAGCTTTTCAGGTGATAGATCTGGGAATCGGAGATGTTGCTTCGCTGCCACGCAGTTCCGTGCTTTTTCCTGCATTACCCATTGAACCTTATGATCCCCTTTAATTGAACGCGAAACAATTTGGAGGGAATACATTTCACTTTGAAATTCACTCCCGGTTTTCAGGGGAAAGGGACTGCGGTGGAGGAGAGGGAAGGGGGAAGAGGAGGAGAGGGACAGGAGATAAGGGGACATGAACGCACACTTTCTGTATTTATTCATTAAAATAAGAATGGGCTTTTTTAGTGGCAATTGGTAAGATCTTGTCCCTGGACTTTCTAGGCTATAAAGTCAGACCAAATCATCATTAACAACAAAGTCCTGGTGTTATAATGGACATAGAACTTTTTTACTCATTTCAGGCCCAGTAGGCAGATAAAAAGATTTTAAGGCAGTTTGATACTTCATTAGGAATAAGTTTGTCCATGACGTTTGTTAGTAAGAAATATAAGGAATATTTCTTCTGATTAATTGATTGATTGACTGGTCCACTATCATGTTATTCACCAGGGTTATTGCAACCATATCCATATCTTACAGCCTCGTTATTAAGCTATTTTCAGGACATAATCCGATCTATCTGTTTGTTTTGAGTGGTGTTGAAATGCCCTTTTATTCCATTTCCTCTTGTCCGTGTGCATTTGTGCGCGTTTTCACGCGTTTCTGGAGAGCAATCCAACAGAAAACCGCCACCACCGCGGAAAAAAAAAAAAAAAAACACCAACAAAAAACCAACCCAAGCCCTAAGACTTAATGTATGCACAGAAAATTGTAAACATGTAAAGAACTGAAAGCTTCACGCTGAGTTTCGCCATGCTCCATTTCCCCACCATTTCCTGCTGTCGTTTTAAAGCGATCTCACTCATCTAGAGATCCCGTTTGCAGGAGCAGTATGCTTATAATTACTAACAAATCAAGCGGCTACTGTTGCTCTCCCGGTTTATTGATAAGCTGAAGAGAAATGGAAGGGGGAGAAATGACAAAGAGGCTGGAAGTAACCACAGGAGGAGAAAGATATATTAAAAAAAAAAAAAAAAAAAAGAGAGAGAGAGAGAAAGAAAGATAAAGAGAGAGAGAAAGGGACAGAAAAGGAGAAAGGGAGAGAGAAATAAGGAAATACAAATAAAGAGAGAAGGCAGAGATTTTGGCAGGGGGAAATTGTGTGTTTGTGAGTGCTCACATACACACAGCAGTTCGTGAGTGAAAGAAAATCGAATAGTTTCTGCTCGGGATAACAACAAGTAAATGGGATAAAGTTAAAGCAGAAGTGGGGGGGACGCTGTGTATATCTGTGTGTGTTATTCTGTATTATTTCAGCAGTTATGGCAATCCCTAACCAACTGGGAAAGTTGACATTGGTTAAAATATGTGCATTACAGTTTATTTACATACAGGCAGGGATTTGACACATGCAGCTGCACACACGGACGTCTTCACCCACTAAACCCTCCACGTTATAATCTCTGGTGATGTCTGGGCTATATCTGAGAAGCTATAGCCATGATAAACATATAGATATGATATAGATAGAGATAATTCATTCCATGGCAAACACTTTTTTGAGGCAGCATTAGGTAATTTACAGAAGATATAGACTCTAGATAGAATACATCTCTCTGAAGCTATGAAATTGCAATAGATATGCTTACACCGCCTGGCAAGCTTCTAAAATATGTTTAGAGTTATTAAACTCCTGGGTATCTTCATATGGTCCTTTTCGGGGAGGCAGTGGTGGGAAGAGAAGCTGAGCAGTTCTCAGCATAGCAGGGAAGGGAGAGACCCTGGCTCCCAAAAGCAATTTGCAAGGGAAAAAAAAAATAATACTGAGCACGTGAAAATCCGTATTTCAAAGGCTGACTAATGTAATGAGTGCTCCAAAAGGCCAAAGCGAGCAGGGCGAGGTACATTTAAGCATTGCACGGGTCCCTCTCCCTTTAGTGAGTTTGGACTAAGATCAGATGGTCCTGGAATTGCTGCCTCTTGTTTAATTTCTCAGTTCACTGGACAGAGACCTGATAAACTGGTCACTAAATATAGCCACTCTAAAGGTGTACTCGAACCACTGAGCCCGTGTGTTTGGCCGAAGAAAAAAATGCCAGTCATGAAAACCTGGCTGGTGGCACTGCTTTAATCTAGCACTTTTTTTTTTTAAACAAACAAACAAACAAACCAAACACAACTTTTTTTCCTGATGCTTCACTCGAATAACGTTGCAGAACATCATGCATGAAATAAGTGATATATCTATATGTAGTGGGGGAAGAGAAAGAGACACTTTTTTTTCTCTGCCAGTACTACCTCTGATGCCCCAAACGAGTCTTTTCCTACAGAATCAATGGCAAAAAAAAATTCCTATTAATAGCAACGAGAGCAGGAGCGGGCCTCTAACTCTTTTATAACTGTTTCTGTGTCGTTCTCAAACTATTTGAAACCGCCTTTATGAGCTGCATAAAGCGCCTAACTAAAAATAACAGAGAAATAGGAATCCATTTCACTTTCCGATTCCCTGAAGTAAAGCCACTCAAAATAATTTGTTTATACTGGAGACTATATACAAGGCATATCAAGCAATATGTATATCTAAAATCGACATGCCTTTTGGTTTTTAGCTGTTATAGAGCTTTTATTGTGGGGGTCTGGTCTGGCAGTAGGAAATGATCTGTAATAAAAACAGTGAAACACGGTTGTGTCTATTCCATACACTGAGGTTATAAAATTGGCAATTGCCCAGTAGTTAGCACTTGGTAATATATTAGGATACCCGATCTTATTGTTTAGCAGCTCCAGACGACTTAAATATCCCCTCAACCCTAATGGTTTGATTCTCCAGATATGTTGCAAATAAACAGGGTTTTTTATGACTTAACTGACATGTATTATAACTACCTAAATAGCTGGCATATGTGCATAATAGAACCCTATTATTTGCCGAATTGGTTTTGCAATTGATTGAGTGGAAATGGGAGGCTGTGAAGTAGTATCTGCTCGACGAGGGTGTGTAATCAATTAGTCTTCTCCTCTGAAACATGCCCGCTGGACTGCCAGGGCTCTCCCACCAGCAAAAAAAAAAACAATTTCGGAGTATATTTTCTATAAGGAAAGGCGTGTTGCCGCGATTCCGAGAGGAAGCAGCAGTAGCAGCTGTCAGCTCTTATTAACTCCTGCATAAAACATACCTTAAGTACGGTTTGTTATCAATTACTTGCAGAAATGAAACAACTGGGAAAATGCAGCGAGGCTCCCTATAAATTAAAGTGATTGGTTGATTGATTAGAGCACCTGCTGTAAATCATAACGGTTACACACAATTATGAGGGAGCTATTTAAGTTCATTTGTAAACAAAATTCATGTCACGGGGGAGTTGCTCTCATTTTTAGTTTCGCCAATTTTTTTTTTGTTTGTTTATTTCTGAGTGTGTCTGGTTGCTATTATAGGAATTTGTTCATTATAATCCCCTTGGTTACTCTTAAAATAGCCTCACTAGTTTCTCAGAGAAAAGAAATACTTCGTTTTATCGTGGACAGAATGTCATGATTTTATTTTGTTTAGTTTTGCTTTATTGTTTTGTTCTGTTTTGTTTTGTTTTGTTTTGTTTTTCCCCCCCATAACTTCCTTTAAATATGTGTTTCAGTAACTAGATCAGCTTTATTTAGTGGTGAGAGAGTTCCCACTACTTCATGGACAGCACAATGTGAAGAACACCATGGTTAGATCGGATTTTTTTTTTCTGGTGTTCATTTTTCTGAAGGAAAAGACTCATTTTATTTCATAAACCAGACTTAATAAAAACACAAAGCAATAACAGAGCTGTCTTCTGGTTGCTGTATCCTCCAGCCTCGATACTTATTTAAGACAGCAACTCCCTTCGTCTAGTGAATTTATTCCTGGCTCAGCTTAGCAGTAATGGAAACATTAGCAAAAAAAAAGTAAATTTTCCTTTTTTTTTCCCCTCCAGAAAGGCGCTGTCCGTTGTACAAAAGGCATCGGGGGGCTCTGGGTGAGACACAGGCTCAAACCCGGAAGTTGCCAGGTGCTTGCCAATATGTATTTTATTTCCCAATGATCAAACCCTGCATAGAGGCTGTACTGCACCACCCTTCTCTCCATCCATCATTCATGGAGTGGTTTCCTAGAGGTTGGGGGAGCAGCACCCTTTAGGTTGCTGGAAGTAGCCAGAAATTCAAAATTCCCTTTCATTTTGCTGTTCTGTGCATGTCAGAGAGACTGTGGTTGTCCTGTACTCCTTCGTGGCGTGACGTTTTCTTTCTCCCCTCTTCCCCTATTCTTCCTCCAGTTCCAGTTCCTCCAAAATCTGTTACTTCTTTGATGATGAATAAAGATGGCTTCCTGGGTGGAATTTCAGTCAATACCGGAGAGGTGTTTTGCTCTGTACCTGGCCGCTTGTCTTTGCTTAGTTCAACTTCAAAGTATAAAGTAACTGTGGGAGAAGTTCAAAGGCGCCTTTCTCCTCCAGAGTGTCTGAATGCATCCCTCCTAGGAGGAGTACTTAGAAGGTAAGAGGCTGGGGCGAGTGTGTGAATGTGCCCATGTGTGGGCATCCATGTATGCACCAGAAATGTTTGGTCAATGGTAAAGTTGATTGCAATTATGCCTTAATCTTACGGTCATCCCATGTGTGTAATGTTCAGGGTAAGGTGAAAATAGGCTGTATTCAGGCACTGAGATGAACGTGTGGAGACTAGAGAACGATTTGGCCTTGTACATTTTCTATCAAAGCATCCCAAGCTGGAGGAACTGAGACAAGAAGTTTTTTCAGTCTTGTACATGCACACACTTTTTGTCTTTTCTCCTCCTTGCATTTCTTTCTTAGCAAACGGACAAAATAAAATTCCATGATGGGCACGTGGCAGTTATATGTTACAGGATGAACCTGATGTATTTCAGGACCTGATGTATTTCCAGGGATTTCCTAGAGAAATCTGTGAGGTTCCTTGATAAGGCAATTAACATGGGGCCACAGAGGACATTATTGAAATTGCAAGGGATTAATAGGCAACCTGTAAGGTAGGTAAGTACCTGACTAAAGAAAAGTCAACAACAGATAGCTTTGAAAGTCAGAAACTTAGTGCTTCATCTAGAGAAGGTTGCTAAAGGAACTATTCACAGTTGGTCTTCAGGCCTTTGCTGTTTAACATTTGTGCAAATCACCCACTAATGTGCTGGGGCATTTTGATGAAGACCTCATTACTGGTACTGAGGAAAATGAGGAGCGAAGGATAACCTGGAGGCCTGGTTGCAACTCCATCATATCCAGTGGGAGATTGTGCTTTTAGGTACCAGCAACAAGAATTTAAGATCGGAGGTCATCAGGTGGAAAGACTATCAGGGAGAAAGGCCTTTATCTTCTTGACAGTGACTGAAGGACCGTGACTTGTCAGTGTGACTTGTCAGTATGACTTGTCTGTAAGAGAGGTGAGCTCAGGCTCTATCGCCAGTCAGAACAGGGAAGGAGTCACTATAGACTATGAGGTACCAGTTCACTTAAGCCAATGGAAAGGTGAGGGGATAAGGCTTCATTTCCTACATGTGACGTATACGCCAAACTGGAAAATAAAGATAAATTTGAGACAGAAACAAATGCAATTAATTTGGCCCTGAATAAATTTAATCTCATCTTTAAAAGTTGCTAATCTTATGGGAGGAAATATCTTGCCAACCCCTGTAGCAGTGATTGGGCAAGGTTGACTTCCAAGGTGTTTTAAAATGGAGTTGATGTTTGTTTTGGTCCCCCCACTGCAAAAAAAAAAAATTCTGTGGTGACGTCAGGGGCTCCAGCTCCGTGTCTGGAGAGGAGGGGGAAAGTCCTGCTACATGCAGTCAGCCACCCAAAAATACACGTGAGAATTAGGGTCTCCTAAAATAGATGCTGTTCCACGTGAATGTCTGTAATCATTGTTCAGCTGTGATCCTTGCCAGGGAGAGCAGCAGAGATTTTTACTTACAGATGCTAACCTGCCTGCTCACTCTGTACAACTACAAATGGAGCAGGGAGAACATCCGAGAGATACACTGTAGAAAATATAATTATCAAGGTAAAGCAACATCATTATTGAACTTCAGTGGATTTCTGGAGATGGCCCAAGCCATAATCATTGGCTGCTGCTGACCTCAGTTCCTATCTTGAATCTAAATTTTAGACAAGCTTTTGTTTCAGAGCAGATGAAATATAGAAAGCTGCTTTCTTGCAATTCTACCGTCTAGCCCTATTTACGTTGGTATAAAATAGTGGGAGGCCAGTCTGGCTTCTCTGTTGTTCCTGATTTCCTTTCGCTAAGTGTGACTGCTAATTCTTAAACAAATTTTAAGTAAGGACTAAGAGATATTTGAGGTGGACTTCGGTCTTCGTGCTAAAACTCTCCCCGATTTCGCAGGTGGTAAGATTTCATCCCTGGGGGTTTACATATGTATAGGCTTCCGAACAATAGCTCTGTATTTCCCACCTATAGCTCACTCAGCCTTTTATTGTCCTTATCAGTAACCTCCGACAGATACTCAAATCTTCCTTCAGGCACTCAGTTCCCCTTCAGGTGAGCTCTTCCCCTCAGCATCGCCTTTCCGCATAAGAGCACACACCCACGCACGAAATGGTTCCTGAAGTTTCATAAATGTTTTCCTCCTTTTCTGTTTATCCACAGGCACACACATTCTCCCTTCGAGCCTTTCAGTTTTGTGTTCCCTCCCCGCCTTTCTTCTTACCATTCTGGCACTTTCCTGGGAGAACGGAGGATTTAATTCTCCTTCTCTACCTTTCTACCCATCTCCTCACTTCATCCTAATACGAATTGATGTCATGTAATAGCAACCCATTTGCTCTCTAGATCAGAACCCTATCCATTAATTATTGCTGTCTAGCATTAATTGATTTCCCTGGATAAAATAGGGAGAAAAGTGGGTTCATCCCCACTCCCACCCCTGGGAGAAATTAAGCAAATAGCAGCAAACCCGAGCAGAAATCAACACCCCCAAAGTCCTTCACGTCGAGTGAAAACCCTCCCAGGCTCCACTGACTGCACAGACTAAACGTTTCTTCCAGGAACACTGCGGGGTTAATCACGATGTTAATTTCTTTGCAATTCTAGAGCCAAATCGAAAAACGGGGGGAGATCTTTGCGAGAAAGGCTAGAAAAAATCGGTTTGAATTTACCAGCCGGCAGGCGTAAGGCCGCAAATGTCACTTTACTCACGTCCCTGGTGGAAGGTAAGCCGAGGTCGCAGCTCCCTTCACACCCCTGCCTGCTCTGAACTCCTGTCTGACATTTTACGAACCAAAAAAGGAAAAAAAAACCAAAAACCAAAAAAACAACACCCCAACTTTCGGGATCAGGTGGGAAAACCTTGCAGAGGTGAAATTCAGGGCGGGTTAGGATGAATGAACACCGGCACGGTCAAAGATGCCATTCCCCAAAATGAAATCACTGGCTGGAGGGTCACTGATCCCTCTTGGTGGCAAGAATGAGGTTGTGTGTATTTGTGTGTATTTGTGTGTATATATGTGTGTGATTCCTCAGGGCAGTCCCATTCCCCATTGCTATTGTGCTGTCCGACTCCATGTCTACTCCATCTTCCCCCTAATTCGCTCCTCCCGAGCTTATTTAAGGCCACTACAGGACGCTCAGTGAGGAAAAATAATACAATTTTTAATTTTTCTTTTAAAGAAAGCAAAGCCATTTAAGCGTCGCGGAGCGCGGTTTACCTTAACGTGGTTGGAACTGAACAAAGAGACAAGCTGTTCCTGAGGAAGGCGAGATGGGAGGGGAGACTGAAGTTTCACCTCATTTCAAGTCAACTAATGTCATTTTGGTGTGTTTGTCGTGTTTCTTTGATTTATTGTTACGGTATTGAAAAGTAAAGTTTAGAGCCACTAATATGTTTAGGATATGTGCTAAAAGAATTTGGACCTTCTCCAAGAAACATAACCGGAATAGTATGGATGCAATTATGAATTATATGTATCTACATTACACATACACACCGAGAGGCGTATAAATAATCCACTTATCTCTTCTGCATATAAGCAGGCATAAACATTTGTGCTAGATATTAACTTTTCAACTCTTTTGATTGAGTTATGGGAGCGATAAGAGTTTACCGCATGCAGAGCTGAAGGCAGGCTCGCAAAAAGACTGATGGAAAGGATGCTCCTCCTGGTACCGGCATATGGGTTATGCCGTTATGTAGGTTACGGATATAAGGTCGCGCTATAGGTGACGTGGAGCGTTTCGGGTGTGACAACTGTCCTTTAACACCGGGATTAGTGCAGTTTCACCCCCGCTGCGTGTGTAAAAACCGGCGCACCCTCCTCACAGCAACATCAGCCCTTCCCCGAAGCTGGCTTGAGCTTCAAAAGCTTGTGCGGTTATATAGTGATGCTAAAATCTATATTAAGCGTGTAGTAAGGTGTACATTACCCTCCTCTCCCCGATTTCCTTACAAATCAACAGTTTCCCCTGAGAGAGAGATCCCTCCTTTTGGAAGAAGCTGCACCTGCTGGAGATTTATCTTTTTTTTTATTATTTTTTTTTTCTTTTCCTGCCACCAGCCAGGCTTTAGCTGCTGTTGTATCGCCGTGAGCAGAAAGGCTCCGGCCAGCCCCGACAGGGATTACCCGAGTGATGCCCGGGGGGGACTCTGCCCGGCGCGGGGTGACAGCGACGCGGACCCCCCGGGGCTCCGCCGGCTGCCTTCACTTTCATTAAGCGGGTTGGTGATTAGCGAGAAGCCTTGGAAAGCAGAAGATGACGTTGGAAAGCAACTCCTGATCGTTAAAAATAATGTGGTCCTGGAGTTATTAGACATATCTGTTTTGGGTGTTGGAAATCTTCCCCCTGGTCCCTCAGGCGGTGCTTTAAAGGGTTTAATGCTTTATTCTGGAGGGGCTGAGCTATAATCTGGTGGAATCCCCCTAGAGTCTGAGGATTTTTCCTCCCCCCTCTTCGTCTTTTCCTCCTTTCTGCAGCTACTGTCTTCTTCATGTGGCATGAAGTACATCAGTAGGAGCTGGATGACACGAACCTCTGGAGGCAAGAAACCTGAAACCAGACAGACAGGAAAAGAGACAATTAGAATTAGAATAATTATTATTTTTCACAGAAAAAAAGGTTGCCATTAGTTCCTATCCTTCCACCGGGCAGAGAGGAGTTCCTGTTGCACGATGGTCAGTTAAGAAAGTAATAATGTCCATGGAACCAAATGCAGTTATCTCCATCATTTTACAGATGTGGAGATAATTGTGATGATGCAAGAGCTCTGTGTGTCTGTGTAACCAAGTGTGTATATAATGTCCCACAAAGAATTGTCATTATGTCCATCTGTAAAATTTTGGTCAGTGATCTGGTGTATTGAAGCAGGAATGTTGTAAAGGAAGTTTGTATCCTTCTGTCTTTCGGGATTTAAGTTTCCCCTTGCTTTTTTTTTTTTTTTTTGGCCCAGTTCATTTGAAAGTGTGTGTGTGTTATGTGTATGTATGTGTATGTGTGTGTACTTTTCCCACAGTTCTGCACAATCAGCTGCATGTGCACACACCACCCCAAGTGCATTGTCGCAAAGACAAACCTCATCCACTGAAAATCTGTCCCATCCACTTACTTCTGCCCCCACAATAGGGCTTGTGGAGGGAAAACATATACCTGGAACCTGTCCCTAAGGGGCAAGGGATGTTAGAAGGTTTCTAAAACGCACCCGAAGGAGCTGGTCTCTCCCGGAGGGAGCGGTGGGAGCAGCCCATCCTGGGGCCGGCAGTGCCTGGAGCGGCCCGGAGGTGTTAATGTCCCTCTCATTCCCTCCAGGTGAGGCCGTTCATTTAGCTCGGGATTTTGGGTACATCTGCGAAACGGAATTCCCAGCCAAAGCTGTTTCTGAGTACCTGAACAGACAGCACACGGACCCCAGCGACCTCCACTCCAGGAAAAACATGCTGCTTGCTACAAAGTGAGTGCGAAGTTGATGAACCCCCTTCCTTCTGGCCTCCCCCGAGAAAATCCTCCCCCCCACCTCCTTAAACCCTTCGTTTGAGCTCGTTTGGAAAGCAGGCGGAGTTTCCAGTCCCCAAATTATACCTGGCAAAGGATGCTCGTATTGCCCTATAGAGTAGACCCTATAGCCTCTGCATCCTCTGCTGTCCCTGCGGTGGAAGTAGGCGACTGTCCCCTAGCTACCGTACTTCGTTTCCAAGCCACCCCTGTTTAAAAAATCTTTATGCAAAGGGGACCAAAAATCTATGTTTTGCTTCCACAGCATGTCTGTCTGTCCCTCCTGCTGCTTGCACACACCTGTTTGTCTGCTACCAAATTGCAATATTTTTTCCACGCGGTGTAAGTGAAAAAAAAAAAAAAAAGAAGGAAAAAAAAAAAGAAAACGAAATGAACCCCCCCACCATGTACTGTGTACTGTTAATGGTCTTTGGTCTGGTCGATTTACACTTGGCTGTGCCTCCCAGGCTACTGAGTGCTTCATAGTTTGCTCGGGTCCTCGGCAGTGGGTGCTGTGTGTCTCCACACATCTCCATCTATCCAGCAAAAAAGGGAAGGAAAAAAAAAAGAAAGAAAGAAAAAAATACCATCCCAAACAGCTCTCATTTATTTCATGCTCTGGGACGTGGCTTGCCTCCGATGACAGTGTAATTTAAAGAAATATATGGAGGGTTGAGAAATC
This sequence comes from Larus michahellis, assembly GCF_964199755.1. Classification (NCBI taxonomy): domain Eukaryota; kingdom Metazoa; phylum Chordata; class Aves; order Charadriiformes; family Laridae; genus Larus; species Larus michahellis. The sequence continues at coordinate 127,002,235 of NC_133898.1, forward strand.
ATTTGCTCAAATTTGTCCAGATGTTTTTTAGACGTGATTGGAATTTGATTGCCCTTTTCCGCAGGGTCAGAAGATATTAATGTCCCAGAACTTTAATTGCTCGCAGACCCTGCTTTGCTCTTTGAAGATGTAAAATGTCGGACTCATTACTGTTTGTTCTCCAAATTCAAAGTTTCCTCTCTTGCACTTTCTTAATGGATAATACACATAGAAGTAGACCTTTATCTTTCCCCACCCTCTGAAACCTTTAACCCACTGGGAATTTCAGAGAATTTCAGAGGATGAGAGCTGAACGCCTTTTTTAAGGGCTTCTTTTTTTCTTTCCATTTTTTTTTTTTTTTTAATTCCAAGCCCTTTTTTCTCCAGTCTCTGGGTAGGCATCTGTCTTAAAGAAACTATTCCTTTGGGAATGGCACCAACCCCTAGTGTTTCTACATTGCCCGGGCACTTGTTGACTTGAAGGCTTTTTTGGACCAGAGCAAAGCAAAAGAAAGTGTGTGGGGGAATTCATTATGAAAATCAAATCTGATTTTTCAAAGATGTGGGCAAACAAACAAGAGCCAGATGTCAACTCTGATGTGTTAACTGGGATGCCACCCCCAAAAATAAAATAGGAAACATTAGCTTTGCTCCTCATGAAGTGAATAAGCCAGCACGGAGTCCTAAAGTCACAATCTTTCTCAACAAAGTGGCCCAGCCTGAGCAGCCTCAGAGGAGACTCCAATTTGGCCCTTCCCTGCACCATGTCCCTGTGCCACCCAGTATCTCTCACAGTTGTGCTTTCCTGCAGCATTGGTGGGACCAGCTTCATCAGGCCACCAGGAAGATGGGTGGTTGGCACGTCTCCCTTTCAGCCTGGTTGTTTCTAGAGCCACCGAGCAAAGCTGGGTTTTTACAGTGCTTCAGAATCATGGAATCATTTAGGTTGGAAAAGACCTTTAAGATCATCATGCCCAACCATCAACCCAGCACAGCCAAGTCCACCACTAAACCATATCCCTAAGTGCCATATCTAAGCATCTTTTAAATACCTCCAGGCATGGCGATTCAACTGCCTTCCTGGGCAGCCTGTTCTAATGCTCGACAACCCCTTCGCTGAAGAAATTTTTCCTAATATCCAATCTAAATATCCGCGCATCCTGTCTCTGTGGGAGATATTTTTATCTCCAGACCCGGTGTTGTCCTGCATTTGCAGAAACCTCTTTCCTGAAGAACATCATCCTGAGCAGGGAGCTGCTGGCTCACCATGGCCAGTCCCCGAGCACTACTGGGGAAAAGGAAGGTGGCAAAAAGGTCCTACTCTGGGTCTGGGGGATCAGCTTTGGCCTGAACCTGCCCCTTCTTTAAACCTTGGCTGCCTTGGAGAAGTGTGGCATGAGCCTAACCACGGTTTTTCTCTTTCTTTTGTCCTCTCTTTGCCTTTGTTTCTTCCATGCAGGCAACTTTGTAAAGAATTTACAGATCTCTTGGCCCAGGACAGGACGCCCATTGGAAACAGCCGGCCCACCCCTATTTTGGAACCGGGCATTCAGAGCTGCTTGACTCACTTCAGCCTCATCACCCACGGCTTTGGGGCCCCCGCTATCTGTGCTGCCCTCACGGCCCTTCAAAACTACCTGACTGAAGCTCTCAAAGGCATGGACAAGATGTTCTTGAACAACAACACTGCTAACAGGCACACATCTGGCGAAGGACCAGGTAGTAAAACTGGAGACAAGGAAGAGAAACACAGAAAATGAGAGAGAGAGAGAGAGGGAGAAAAAAAAAAGGAAAGGAAAAGAAAAAAGTTAAATAAATAAAAGGAGAAAAGAGAGAGAGATAATCTTTTAAAACAAAACCGTCTTAATTTTAGCTTTAAAAATATTGGATTGGGCTTTGGAAGAATTCTATTAGGTAGGAAAAAATAATAATAATAATAATAAAAATAATAATAATAATAAAAGAAAGACAATAATTTAAGATCAGAGGAGCACAATGGCGCAAGACCAGTGGTTCAGAGTCTCTTGCCAGGAACATGTGAAGACAACCACCAGGATTTTTTTCCCACTTCTGTTCTTTCACCTTTTTTAAATAATGATTGGGGGGGAGGGGAATATAATAATAATTAATAATAATAATAAAAGAAAGAAATGAATAACTTATTGGAAGAAATTGGAGAAACATTTTTGGTGTCAGTGCTTTGATTTCTTGAGCTGCACGGTCTGTCTTGCTATTATTTTTATTTTATTCTTTTTTTTTTTTTTTGAACGACGTCCTGTCTCCACCCTAGTTAAAACGATCTTCCAGAGCGCTCCTTTCTGAGCAACCTCATCGCCTCATCTTCCCATCCCGACTCTTCCCATCCCATCTCAACCCCCTGGTTCTGTCTAGACTAGGAAAGGAGGGGAAGCGAGCGCACACCTCTCACGAAGCCACCAACACCAGCCAGTTGGAGCTGCGTTTATGGCAGCGGTTTAACATTAGATGCCATTAGAGGGGACGTTTCAAGTCGTCGTATCTCAGTCAAATTAGCTAACTCTATTTTTTAAGAACTTTTTTTGTTTTTTTTTCCTGGTCTAGACAGACTCTCTGTTTAGATTACCAGCGTTTACAGGTGTGTATGGGCGTGTGTGTGCGTATGTGTGTGCATATGCGTATGCACACACATAACTTGACAGGGGTGCGTGTGTATCCTGTGTATGTTTGTATATATATGTATATATATGAATATATACATATATATATTTTTAATATGTGTGTGTAGCCACACATATTCATGCATGCAAACATACCTTTGTAATTTAGTACTTGCCTTTGACGGTAAAATGCCTTGTCTATAATGGGTTGCAAAATTTGAAAGTAAGGTCTGGTGAAACGTCAGCGCTATCTGATTTCTTAATTTTCTGAGATCTCCTCTTTTTCTCTAGGGAGTTTTATATTCCTAACTATGCCAATGTTTCAGTCCTTAATTTCCTTGAGTAGTGTGTGTGAGAGATATCTTCCCCCATTTTTAAAGAACTGTTAACAACAACAAAAAAAAATGAGTGATATGAGTATGTAATTCTTTCTCAGGAGTATGCACTATTTTATTTTCTTCTGTTTCCTAAAGCTTTGCCCGCTTGGCTTATGAGCTTCTTCAAAGAGGACTAGAGATCCCTACACAATATATCAGGTACAGAGAAAAAAAATCCACAATTCTGATATTCTGATACTTCTTTCTTTTTTTTTTTTTTGCTTTTTCAAATCAAAGCCAGTTGTTTCTGAATTCTGTAGGTGCACTTCTTTAAAGAAGCTCAAAGGGAATAATTTGAATGAGATAAAAAAAAAATATCTAAGTTGAAATCAAGGTGTAATATCACAAGGAAAATAAGAGCTGTGTTGAATGTTACCGCGCTTGCTTGGCACAAGGGTTTTGTACCCAGGGAGGAAAGGGTTGCCATGTGAGCTGGCTCCTCGTGATGGGAGTGGGGAGGGTTTGCCAGGGAATATCCTGATTTCTGAGCTCAGTCTGAGGAAATCTGTTTGTCTCAGAAAGCTTTTTTTTTTTTTTTTTTTTAAAAAAAAAAAGTCTTGTGACTCTTGCTTTAGAACAAGTTGGTGTGGTAGGGGGAAAAAACTTTCTTAACTCCAATGTTTTTCTCGGTGGTTTGGTGTGTGACAGGATGTCTTATGCATATGATTTGGGGGGTGGTGGTGGAGGGGGAGTCTGATTTCTTTCCTTTTTCTTTTTTTTTTTAACATACATTTATTTGTCTTCGATGGTAAAAATAATGCTGAAGTGTAAGGATATGAATTTCTGTTTGGATTCTGCCGTATTGGGTAATTGCATGTGTTTCTCACTGGGGTAGGGTTCGCGCACTAACACATCTTTTTGCTTGTGTCAGAACAGTTACTGGGTGTGGGTAAATCTCCTGGAGTCACTGGCAAAACTCCAGTGGGGTCAGGCCCCCCCACCCCAGGATCCCTGTTAAAGCTGCAACACTCAATCCCACCCAAGCAGGCACTCCTGAACTCGAAACAAGGAGAGAGAGACAAAAGAGAAACCTTAGTCTTGTTTTAGTTTCTAGACACCTTCCAAAGTGGATGGTGGAGGAGAAGTAATGCAGCAATAATCTCCACATCCCCCACCAAATTTTTCTTAAAACAAAAAAAGCAACCGAGCCTCTTGACTGTCACCCTTAGTGTCCTTAAACTACTTGAGAAATGGCTACAGCTGAGGCCCTGCTCTGCTTTTCAAATCTTTGTGCAGCAAGAGAAGGTCTTGGCTCTTGTCGCCTACCTGTGAGTTGGACATATGTATGGCAATAGAAACCAAGGAACCATCCAGGCCCAAGGAGCACTGACCCTTCTGGAGCTGCTCCTCAGTCATATACCTTTGGTCCTGCTGGGGCAGAATCTGTGGAGATCCTCACATGAGAAAAGGGGGAAACTGAGGCAAGCAGCCTTCTCCGTGGGCTGCTGGGATGTGTTAGAGGTAGCCTTCAATCCTGGCAGGTCCTTGGCAGTGGGTTTGGTAACAGGTGTGCCACTGCTGATGTCACCAGAGGAGGTATGGAACCCTGGGTGATGTAGATCTCATGGATCCCCCACCAGTAGGTTGGAGACCCCCAGATTGAAAAGCAGCCCTTAGGCAGCTCCTGGTCCTCCACAGCCCACCCGTTGCCAGCCGCCCCGAATTTCAGCAGGCCCATGGGGAAGGACTATCCAAGCTCCCGTGCAGGGCATGCCCCAGCAGTGGTGTGCGGGAAAGGGAAGGTGTGCGTGTATCTGGGGAGGAATGAATGGCACTACTTGAAAGTGCATCTCCTGACAAGACTATTCTGTTTATCGAAGCTGAGCACAAATTGTTGAACGTTGCTTTGCCTGCTCTCCACAAAAAGCCTTTGTGAGGAGCCCCTGGGCCCAGCCCTCCAGCACCACCCATCCTAGTGGGGCTTCAGACTGTGGGGAGACCCCAAGTTAGCTCTCAGTCTTCCACCTCCCCAGCTGCACATGCAGGGACATGGGGACCTGCTCCCTGCCACCCCAGAGCTTCCAGATGAAAGCTTTGGGGGGATGTTGGGGATGGTCCTTTTAACTGCAGAAGACAGTATAGAGTATCCCACCACCACTGTGAGTCTATGGGGAGAGGGAACCACTTGCAACTTCTTGGGGAAAGACCTGCACACACACGTGCACAGGTACACACATGTGTGAGGGCCTGATCCTGCTGCTGAAATCTCCCCTAGGTGCAGGTTTGGTTGCCTGGAGCAGGACCTAAACCTCAGGAAGGTTAAGGGAAGAATTTCAGGTGAACTCCTGGTATACTTTGGACCTGTCCCTCATGCCTTCTACCTGGAAGAGACAGACTGCAAAAGCCAGGCTGTGCTTCACTCAGGCGAAATAAAGGCTGATGTAAAATTCTTATTGATTTTGGTGGGACTCCCCTCGTTTCTTCCACAAAGTATGGAAACAAAATCCACGAGGCTTCTGATTTAAATGCAAACAGGGAGAAAACATGGCATAGGAGTATAGCCATTTCTGTTCTTCCCCCTAGCCTAGTGCCAGTCCCAGAGGGCAACATCCATTGCTTGGTGGCTCCTATCAGTGCTGAGGACTGAGGTCCCCCAAAAACTAAATTCAGCCTCCCGTTGGAAGGCATTTTCCTGCTCCCTTGCACTTTCCCAGCCCGACTACTTGTGTTGGCAGGGCACCTCAGACGTTTATCTGATAATTGAGTTATTAAAAGATTTGGTTTCCTCGGGATCATAAATCAATAAACAGGAGGATTAACACGGCAGCTTTGCTTTTTAACTCAAGGGAAAAGTTTGAGGAGAGACCGTGAAAAGTTTGTTTTCAAACCAAACAGGTGGGTTGCTGTAAATTTTATTTCATTCTTAGTCTCGCTTTTTTTTAATAACAATTCTCTATTTTCCGTTGGAAAGATCTTTGATTTTGTATGCTCCCTGACTTCCCCCCCCGCTCCCCCCGGTTGTTATTCACACAAGGTGTGACGGAAACAAGAAGCCAATTTTATGGGAATCCTTTTACAACCCGATGATTTCTTTAAAATCGGGTGGTGTCTTGTCCCACCTAATAGAAATTCTCTGTGAGAAGCTGTTTCAAGTCCCTTCGCATCCCAGACCAACCTCCCCCAAAACCCCCCAAATTTGCATTTGGGGCTGGGTGGGAGGGAGGGGGGGGAGGATGGTTTTAAGACCTTGAGCTGTGCCCAAAGGGCTTATTCCCTTCCCCTCCTCATCTCCTTCGGACCGGTTTATCACGCAGACCTATTCGGTTCTGTTTTAATACGTTTCTCGGAGAATTTGGTGCTCGTTTCAGCTGCCGTTAAGACCGATCCAGCCAACCCCCGCCTCCCCCCCACCTCCCCTCCGGCTTCCCTGTGTGAGAGAGACCGCAGGCTTTTTACAAATAGTATATTTTCTTATACAAAGGGAAAAAAAGTGAAAAGAAAGTATCCCCAAACACATGGCAAACGCCTGAACATTTCGAGAGAGACGAAACATTGTGTGCCAGCGAGAAATAAAGGAAAAAAAAAACAAACCACAACACACAAAACCCCAAACAAACGCAAAACTCTGAAAAAGCGAATGAGAAACTGGAAAGATGAAAGAAAAAATAAATAAAAAGATCTCCTTTTATGCCCCAAACGATCCCTTTCACCTCCTCTTCTTGAAAAATCTGACCATGCAGTGAGAAATATCAGTTTATCGACTCTTCCTGAGAAGAAATGCGGAGAGGCATTCAGTATTGAGTTTGTATATATTTATTTATGCTTAATTTAACGGGAATGTGTAAATATGGCGAGCAAGTAGTTTTTGGGTTATTTATCTGTGAATCTATACCTCTGTGAATGGGTGGGGGAATTAAAAAAAGAAAAAAACCACAAAAAGTAAAAAAAGAAAAAAACAAACAAAAAAGAAAAAAACAAAACCAACAAAAAAAATCCCGCTTGACTAGATAGTATCCTATCTGAATCTTTTCTGTTCTTTATAGACAAGCTGTTATGGTAATGGGTAGAAATTGGTTTCTTGTCCAGTGATGACCTGATTTACATAAATAATAAGAATAAAAAAAAAAGAGATTGTTGTGTTTTGTTGTATTTTCCTCTTCAGTTTTTTTGAATGTTGGTGCTGCTTCGATTCTGCAGACGGATTTACTTATAACGCCAAGAAGTCTTTATTTTCCCAATCTAGGCTTTGGGGAAATTCAGGACATGTCTCTACATTAAAAAAAAAAAAAAAAAAAAAAAAAAAAGACAATAAATATTGCTTCTCAGAAATGTTGGTATTTTATTTCTGTCTGACTCAAAAGTGTCCATATTTTTACCACTCTTACCTCTTCATTCTAAGCAGACCTATAATAAACCTCATGTCATGTTAACGTGAGCTTTCGTTTCATTTTGCTTTTACCAGCTGAATTAGGAGTAAACCTTCTTTTTCTTTCCAAATTATTAGCCATTAAGAGAATATCTTTTGTAAGTCTGTAATATCAAGAAACGCTTTTTTTCCCCCCACTGCTGTGTTACTGTTACTGCGCGTTTCACCTATGTATACGTGGCTATGAGTGTGTATATTTGTGTGTATATATATATATACACACCCTTATATACAGATCGGGACTGATGTTCGTATTCACAACGCGGGATGATTTTTCTACCTTCAGGTCTACACTTGCAGCACCAGTAATTAGCAAAAGGAAATATTCAACCCCAAACCAACTTCTTCCTCCATGTCGTCCCCCCCCCCCCCCCCCCCCCCCCATCCTCCGTTCCCAAATCGGCTTTATTTAGCTTTGTCACCGCCACTGATGAAGAAGAGACGAGGGGAGATCCGGAGCCCCGGGGATAACCAGGAGCCACTCCGGAGTGACTCTGGGTTAACCCCGCGGGTGGGTGAAGGAGGAGGGGGCGCAGATTAGGGCCTCAGGATTTATTTTTGTCGGTGTTGTTATAGAAAGCACCAATTTATTTTTTTTTTGCCTGTAAATCAGAGGCTGTAAAGGACTGTCAATTTAACCCTCCGCACAGTCACCCTGAAAACAAACACCCACGTGTGCTCAAACAGGGAGCCCTGAGGGTGGAAACCGGTTTAAAGCCTCGCATTTACTGCGGTGAATGAACTATTTTAGTTAAATACCCGCTCTGAAGTCTTGTCTGGGTTGGGTTTTAGAGAGAGCGGTAGTTTAAGAGGGCAGCCGGAGAGATGCAGGAGTCGTAAGAGGCGGTGGATCGGTTTTTGCAACTTAGCATTTCTCTCGGAGGAGGGTGGAAGAAGAGCAAAAAATACATCCACCCCCACCTCCATCTCCCAAACTACCACCCTTCTCCCTCTCCTTCCAGCTTGGACTACAGGATCCGACTCAGCTCATCGCCCAAGGTATCCAAAATAAATCATCATCATCACCATAAATAATAATAATAAAAAACCCAAACAACCCCCCAAAAAACATTGCAAATGACCACCCCAAAGTCTGTTCTATGGGGAAGCTTTCGAGGCTCGGCTGCCTCGGCTTCAGCCAGGCTTGGATTCAGCCGTGACCTACTTTCTCTCTGTGGTGCTATGGCAAAAACGCCCGGAGCAATTTTGTGGGCCCAGGATGGAGGGAGCGGGTGGGTGGGTGGGTGGATGGGTGCGCGGGGAGGGGGGGGGGGGGCGAGGGCAGCAGCGCCCGGGGTCCGAGCAGGGGGGAAAACGAGGTGGGGGGGGGGGGTGCAAGAAGCAAAAGAGAAAAGGGAATCCCCTCACCTCCCCTTTCCTCCTTTTTACCGGGGCTTTGCAAGGTGAAGAGTGGAGGCCCACCAGACCTCCCCTCCCCAGCCCCTTTGACCCAGGGGTGGGCAGGTGTGGGGTGAAGGATGCCCACTGGGAAGACCAACGACACTGATTTCCAAAAGCCAAGCTGCGTGCCACGCTTTTTTAGTTTGTTTTGTTTTCTTTTGTTTTAATCGCGCCGATGATATTATTTTTAGGAGAGCATATGTTTTGCATGAAACCTTTCAAAACAGCTCTCGCAGTTCCCAGCGGAGTCTGGGAGGGTTGTTTGGGGGCCGGGGGGGTGGAATCAGGAAGTTTCTCTGTTGTTCAAGAACTGTGCAACAGTTATGTAAAAAGGGGATTAAAAAAAAAAAATAACGTATCAGGGAAAGCTCTTTTATAACTCTACAGAAGCACCCGCTTGTGGAAACCGGGGACTCCCTTTAAAACGGGACCCGACGAGACGAGGAAAGGCTCACCCCCGTTTTCCCAGGCTCCCGGCGACAGTGGCAAGGTTGTAAATTCAAAGCACAGAGATGTATATATTTATAATACAGTACAGTCAGCTGCTCCGTGAGGCTGCCGGTGTGCCCTGCCTCCCCCGGGGCCGGGTTCTCCTCCCGCTCCCCCCGGCTGCTGCTCGGGGGTGGGGGGGGATGTCCAACACCGGTGGGTCTGGAAACGTGGTGTCAGGAAAGAAGAAATATTCCTGCTGATCTTCTCTGCTCCACTGCATTTTCCCAAAGGTCTTCAACAAGCTAAGATCAGAATCTTTCTTTCTTTCTTTCTTTCTTTCTTTCTTTCTTTCTTTCTTTCTTTCTTTCTTTCTTTCTTTCTTTCTTTCTTTCTTTCTTTCTTTCTTTCTTTCTTTCTTTCTTTCTTTCTTTCTTTCTTTCTTTCTTTCTTTCTTTCTTTCTTTCTTTCTTTCTTTCTTTCTTTCTTTCTTTCTTTCTTTCTTTCTTTCTTTTCTTTCTTTCTCTCTTTCTCTCTTTCTCTCTTTCCCTCTCTCTTTCTCTCTGTCTCCTTCCTTCCCTCCTTCCTTCCTTCCTTCCTTCCTTCCTTCCTTCCTTCCTTCCTTCCTTCCTTCCTTCCTTCCTTCCTTCCCTTCTCTCTTTCTCTCTCTCATTCTCTCTTTCCTTCTATCTTTCTCTCTCTCTCTCCAGATCTTTCTCCTGTTCTAGCTTCTCCCCCAACTAAGGTTAAAAATAAATGAATAGCAACAGTAACCTAGCTCATCAAAACTTCCCCTCCCCACCGGTCTGATGTTATAATCTGCTTTCCCAGTCATGACCAGCGGGGACCTTCTCTCTGTCTCTCCTGCCTTGCCCCAGTCTCTTTTTTAAACTCTAGGTAGTTCTAGTTTCCATTACAAAACTTCACCTTGATTTATATAGTCATAAATATCATTTTTTGTCTTTCGTCCCTTTGGGGTGAACTCTTTTCTTTCTTCCTTTTGCTTTCCCTCCCACCTTTTCCCTCCCCACCTGCATGGTATGGCCAACATTTATACGAGACCTCATAAATAACATCTGGTGTCCCTATGATGGAACTAGTCAAATGTCTTAAATAATCCCCAGTACCAATATATCCACTGAATTCCTTTTTTTTTTTTCTGTCTCTCTCGTAAGCAGGCATCCACACACATTTTTTTCCCTGTAGCTGAACATGTGCCTGTGTCTGTGCACATTCGTACCAGGACATTGTGTTACATGTCGTGTCACAACTGTGTGGAGGTGCGCTTCGTCGTGCAGAGTCGGTCCCATTCGCACACCACTGACTGACTTTCACGAGTTAAGGGAAAAAAAAAAAATACTCCTCGGTTCTGCCTTCGGAATTAAACCCCTGCAATAGACCTCAGCCGCTGCAAAGGACTGGTCCTCCCCGGTGCCCCCCCGCCCCTCCCAGCGCAGGGCTCTGCTCTCCGCTCATCCCACTGATCCCGGGGTCCCACAGCCGGGCCCTGGGCCTGATCCGGCGCCCCGGGGAAGGTTGGGGGCGGGGGGGGGGGGGACGGGCAGCGGAGGAAGGGCTGCCCTGATTTCCCTTCCAACAAGTCACCCCTCTGCCTGTGAACCTTTCTGGGGGGCTGGGAGAGAAGGAAATCTCTGGGGATCTACGAGTTAAGAGTGTCTCTATACTCTTTCCTTAATACGAAGCTGGAAATAAAACAGAATCTCACGCAATTCCGAATCTACCGCAATTACTTCGGAGCTTCCTCTAAACAATACTGAAATTAAAGGAGCGTGTGTTTGTCTATTTCTGATCCGAATATTCAGAAACAATAATAATTCTTTTACCCCCCCTGCTCCGGATCTGCCCCGGACGGGGCAAATGAAAAATCCCAACAACAACAATAACAATAACAACAAAAATTTAAAAACAAAACAAAACAAAACAAAACAAGGTTTAACAATTGGCAAGGTGTTTTTAAAGCAAAGGCAAAGACTATCCTGAGTTCTACCCGGTGCAATGTGTCCTCCCCAGTCCCCCAGCGTGGGGAGGTGCTGTGCCGGTGATTATTAGTGCTATTAAATAACCGCGTACGCGGAGTAGCCGTCATCTTCTGCCAATGTGCAAGGAGGATGCTCTCCTCAGGTCCAGAGGAACGTTTACTTCAAAGCAGAACCGTTTGGTTCTTTCCACGGGATAAATTAGCGCGTGTCGAGATTTACAGAGTGCATTGGGTACAATTGTAATTATATCCGTAGTTTCACTCGCTTAAAACGCCAAGATGAATGAAACGCGTGTGGACGTTTATTTTCCTTGTAAAAATCCATCAAAGTACCAGGGGGGGATCTTTTGCCTCATGAAACCAGCGCTAACAACAGTTTATCTCGCTCTTGGTGCACAGAGCATCACCTGAGAGTCTTCCCTCCTGCAAAACTCCCAGTGACTTGACGGAAAACTGCTGTTGCCTGCAAAGCAAAAAAAAAAAACAAAACCAAACAAACAAAACAATCCAAAAAACCCCCAAACACAAAACACCCAACCAAACAAAAACCCTAAAAAAATGCATGATTTCTTTCCAAAAGCTGTAAAGCTGTGGGCAACGATCGGGAAGAGAGTAAGGTCCGGTTTCCCCTGTATTCTGCTTTATTTCAGTGCAGAGTGGATCCTGCTTTGGCTGAAAAAAAAAGAGCCTATTTTCCATCTCTGTATAGAAAAACACAGTACAATAACCGGTGACAATGGGAATGGGGTAGTAGCGGAAGAGCTGCAAATGGGGCTAGGAAACATTTTTGGCTAAATGCTTTTCGCGGAAATGAGCTGGATTTGAAAATCTATTTAAAATTGGTTTCGCGCGAGGAGGGAGGAACGAAGCGAAATGTTTTCAAACGAAAAGTTTTGGAGTTTTATATTAACATTTGGCAGCGAATGTGGGAGATGGTGGTGTTTGACGAGTAAAATAAACACCGGCTTTAACCTGTCCAGGAGAGCCGCCTGTTCATCCGTGCCCATCCTCATACTCAGAAAACCCTGTGCAAGGCAGATGAGTGAGGAAGACTGAGAAAGTGAGGGAGACGATTGTTTCAACCCCTCCAGCCTTGCTTTCCTGGGACCTTGCCATGGCAGCCGGAGCCTGGAGGCTTTCCCTGCGCCCGGCAGCTGCCGGGGGAGGACGGGGGCGATGGCCGAGGCGTAGCAGGGACCTCCTTCTCCCTTACGCTTCAAAGGTTTCTTTAAACTTTAACTTAGGAGTGACATGAGACGAGCGAAAGTGGCGCAGCCCAGACCTGTAAACTCTCATTTTGGAAACAGAGGGGTTTTTTTTTCCTTTTCTTCCTCCCTCCTTTAATGCTTTTTTTTTAATTTTTATTTTTACTTTCATTTTTTTCCCTCACCCCCTTCCTTGCTCTGACTTGGGAAGTAGAGGGGTTGTTTGGAAAGTTTGGAATGAATAATCATAAAAACAAAAAAGGTAGGGGAGGGGGGAAGGGAATATGGGAATATTTGTTACAGAGGGTTTCCTTGCTGGATAAAAAGTGATAATTATAGCGGTTTTCTCGCCAACGTGGAGCAATACCCCCGCCCCAAAACCACACCTTGGGCTGAGGCGTTGTGCAATTCTGGAGAATGGGTGTGAAAAGTCAAGTAGGGCTTCCCACCTCCCTCCTTCCCCCCCCAGCTGTAGGAATCGTGCGTGTGTGTTTGTGTACATACATGTAACTTGTGCTACTGACCTGCGGGAAATATTTTACAGCTACTTATCTCTCGTGCAGAAAACGAAGGCTACAGGGCTGTTTTCTCCTTGCTGCATTGCTTTCTCCGTCTCTCCCAGCCCATAGAGGCAGCCTTTCACAGGCTCTTTTATTTGCCAAAACCCCCACCTCACACAGGGCTCCAAGAGGCTCTTTCTGCAGTCGGGGCTACAACCCCTACCAGGAGGGTGTCCCCCCCCTCAAAAACACACTTGGACAAGGGTAACGCAAGGCGAGAATTGACAGTTGATGTGGGGGGGATGTGAGAAAGCTATTTTTTCCCAGTGACAGACAGGGTCAAGTTGGGAGAGGATGACCTAGGAGGGAGCTCATCCTTCCCCCAGCCTCCTACCGAGCTCCTTCAGCTCTGCACCCCTCTCTCCCTCCAAGCAGGGTCTGCCCAGCCCCAAACTGTCCCCTTCTCCCCTCCGTGCGGGGTGTTAAGGAGCTTGTCCTGTCCGCTCTGCTCCCCCGACCTCCCCCCTTCCCCTCGCCCCCTTCCCAACATCCTGTCAAGCAATAGGCTGTAAAATAGTTATCCAGCCCAGCACACAGGCAAGTGCCGTTTGAGAGTAATTTCTGCCCCAAGCATTTGGCCGGGGGCAAAGCAAGCGTGCTCTCTAACTGATCAACCTGGATATTTCATTATTCATTAATTTACTGTTTAACCAAATCCCACTCATTATCAGAGGCAACGCTTGGCAGAGCCCAGCGAACAGTAGCAGTTGGTGTCAGGCGTGGAGAATTGGCCCATTTGATCCTGGGCTGTTTTATTATTCAACACCACTGACTGAGAAAAAGGCCCATGAATAATAAAGAGCCAAAGCGTGTTTGAACTGAGAAGCATGACACAGCCTTACAAAACAGCAGTTAGGAAATTAAAGGCGAGGTGGCCCAGGCTTTGCATTTTTTATTCTCACTGTGGGCACAGGCATCGGGATCCCACATTTTTTGTTGCTCCTGTGTTTATTGTTGTCGTTAATACTATTTTCCCACAAGCTGTTTGAGAGGTGTAAACCCAAAATCGTAATTGGGATCTTTTTGTTGTGAAGTTTCTCTCTGCTCTATTCTGGTTATCATTTTGGTTTTGATAATGACACAGATTGTGCTGCTTGCTTTTTCTCCCTTCCTTTACTCCATAGGAAATGAGCCTACTACAAACATCAAATTTAGGTCATTTTGGTTGTAAATCCACAAAAACAATTACAAGAGAAGTTTAACTGAGCACCAGGATGCCAATGGTGCCACAGGAACTCTGCTGAGATCCTGAAGGACCCTCAGGGCTGGGACCAGCCCATCAGGATCAAGTCTCCAGAAAACTACTACTACTCTGAAGGCATTTTCCATATTTTGACACCACTTTCATCTCTAGGTGCTGATCGATCACCAGCTGAAAAGAAGAATACACCTCCTAGACAGTGACACCACTTAAAATTTTTCTCATGTTAGTAGCAAATGATCTAATAGTAACCATGCTTTTCACTCTTCTGAACCCAGATCGTTGCTTTTTGTCGCTAATCCTTCCCTTATGTATGGCAGAAACTCACAAGTATTCTCTCAGTTACATCAAGATCAAATTGCATTTTCCAAAATGCTTCAAGTTTTGTAGGACACATAAAACTGTCCTATGGAGTGGTGACATTTAACCGGTCTTTTAAAAAAGGGTTTTGTTCTCTAAGGTGGGCTAAAGCTATAGAATCATAGAATGCCAGGTTGGAAGGGACCACAAGGGTCATCTGGTCCAACTTTTCCTGGCAAAAGCACGGTCTAGACAAGATAATGAGTGTTCTGAAAAAGAATGAGGAGCAAGAAGTCAACAGCAGCTTTGAAAAATATTGTCCAAAAGGTCTCTGACTTACAAAAGTCACCCAAGAACACCGGAGGAAAGTAACTTATCTGCAGCCACAATATTCACACAAGTGAACCTGGAGTATTCACAGCAGCCCAGCCCTAATCTCACCCTCTTCAAACAGGAGAGTATTGCCTGATTTTTGGTCAAAATATTATTTCTCTGTTGCCTTTTTGGTCTTCATCGATTGTGACAACTGCTGTTGTGAAACACCCTCCGATTTCCTTATGTTGCATTACTATTTATGTTAGAAATAACATCTTTAATGTCATCAGGTTGCGTCAAAGATCTGGCTTTTAATCTTCCCATGAGCAAATGGCAGGATGCATTTTGCCCTTCTTACTTTTCTTAACCCCCTTCTGTCAACTTCACCAAGAATTACGGTAGGAGCAGTCATGGTATTTTAGTCCTCCCTGCGTTAAACCCTGGGCACAACATGCGGTGGTGGGTGCAGAACAGGGGTGCCACCCCCGTAACGCTGAGACTGGTCCCCCCCCACCTTTGCTATTTGTATCTGTTCAGACTCAGACACTGCTTAAGAGGCTTGGATGATGAAAAGAGATTGTTCCTCCTGTTTGTGTCCCTTCCTATCATCTCTTTCATCTTCTTTCCTGCCTCCCCGAGATACACAGAAGTGGGATTTCTGACGGGTGGCAGCCGTGCAGGGAATGATAATTATAAGACCAAGTGCAGGTTATCTGCACATATTAGTTCTGGTCAGGATCAACAAAGACCTCCTAAATGATTTAGAGTTACTTGATTTGGATCAATTGTTTATTTAATAAAAAAGTGGCCGATTCAACCCCAAACCACATGTCTGTCTTTATTTGTGGCCTGGCTCCCTGCAAAGGCATCTTGGAACAGGCCGTGTGTATCCTATTGTGGCAGCAGGCACTTATCCATAGGCTCTGTCTCACCCTGCAGCGTGTTTTTTAGGTTTGGGTGGTTTCGGTTTTGTTTTTATTTTTTTTTTTCTCTTTGCCCCCACCCCCTGCTGTTACTTCTGGAAGAACCGGTGTGAATTTCATTGGGATTTTACGTCTTGATTAAAAAAAACCAAGTCCAAGTCTCTGTCAGGAATATGTGATTGGAGATTTGGCTGCTTAGTCAGAGCTTTGCCTTAACTTTCTAAATCAAAACCTGCTTTAGAAATCACTTCAGATTATCTGAGCTTCCTCTATAGTCTGGTTCAGACTGACTGTGGGTTTTAAATACTGGAAAAAATAATAAAGCGTCTGGGCATGTGGGTGCAGATGGGTTGGTACAGGTGATGCTTGCTCTGTTTATGTCCCTAAAGTATCTATACACAGTCTTTTTTCTATCCTCTTTTCTTTCTGACCTTTCATTACTATTCATGAGTATGGTTAGTGTTCCTGGAATTGAAAGTATCCAGTGAAAACAGTCCCATAGCAGCCCCGATTTCTTATCTTTTGTGTGAGCTTCACATACTTCTGAGGTGGGACTTACTATCAGGAAGACCAGAGGTCCATGGTCACCATAACAACCTTTTTGCTGGCTTTAGGAGAAGAAGCATTTCACCTGCACATCACCATTACCAAACTGCAAAAGACAGCCATGAAGTCATGCAGAAGAGCCTATACAGACAGATCGTCTCAAATGACTGCAGACTGCTTGGACAGCCAGTCATTGCAGTGGTGAGTGGTTGGCCATGTGTTAGGGAACATCAGTAATTTACTTTCATAACATAGCATTTCCATCAATGCAACAGGGGATTGAGTAGGTGACCTTAATATTCCTCCATAAGAAACTCCGTCACCTTCTCCAGCTGAAAGACAGATACAGCCCTAATCTCTTTAGGTTAGGAACTGTCTTTTGTTTCAAGTGCCGAGCATTTTGTAAAATGGCACCTTGATTTTCATTCCCGCTAGGTACTAAAAGAAAACCATCCACAGCACACATTCTTCAGGAGGTATAGAATAAAGATTCAAGGTGATTTTCTGGGAAGGCAACATTCTACAGGAACAGTAAGTCATTCTGTACCTTGGCAAAAAGTGGGTTCTCTTTGTGTCGCTGAAAGAAAAACTAAAAACCACTCTGCTGTCAGGATGAAAGAAGAAATCTGGTGTTTCCATGCGTGCATGAATGTGACGAGCAGACGTGCGTCCCAGTGAAGGCTGTTGAGCATAAGTGGATGCGAATGCCAGTGAAGGATTATACCGTAGGTGCAGAATTGCAGGTTTAATCACATGTGATTATAATTGGGGGGCGGGGGGACGGGATGTGGGCAGCACTGGTGGTGTAACTGAATGGGGAGTGTGAGGGTGTGATTGTAATTAAGTGTGGGTGTAACACTCTGATCATAACTGGATGTGAGTGCCAGGAGTTGGGTATATAACCAAATGTGAAAGTGTCTGAGTGAGTACATGTTAGCAGAGGGACGAGGGCATGATTGAAGCTGAAGGTGAGTGTGGCTGAGTGTGTCTGTGATGGAGCTGGTGCGTGATTGGAGGACTCTCAGAAACCAGGGTGGCAATGGCAGGGCCACAAGAGACTGTCTCCAAGACCACGTTCCTGAAGCGAGGGATATGAGAGGGGAGCATGGGGGGGGGTTGTAATCAAAATGCAGGCTGAGTTTTCTAAATTGCGGCATTAGCTGGGACAGCCCTTCCGCTGGTGTGCTCAAAGTCACAAGCAATCTCATTGACTTTACTGTGGCTGAACATGCATGAATAAGTGCTCAGTACCAGGAACAAGGACTACAAAATTAGTGGATGTAATTAATGAACCCAACAGTGAACGGTGCTGGGTTAGTCTACAAAACATTGACTACTTGCTCAAATAAAATACTATACGTATTTTTTGCTGTGTTCACACTCCCAGTGTATTATTTTTTTTTAATGTATACTTTAGCCTGTAAGTTTTCTGCTGGAAAGTTTGTACAAACAAAGAATTTCCAATGACTGTTAGAGAATATTTGTGGCAGAGGTATTTTCAAATACTTTTTTCACATGTAACACATGTTTCTAAGAACTAAATTAATCCAATCAAGGCAAAGAGCTAACACATCATAAACTATGAGTCTAATCAAAACTAATTAGCCCAGCTTGATTTTCATATATCAAACATATCCAATGAACAGCTCATAGACTTGAGACCAAGATGCCTCAAAGAAATTATTTGGAACGTGAATTCAACTAATGAATAAATTGTAACCTTGAAGACCATGTGTAAAAAGAAGTTGAATTAATTCAATCCTTCTTTTCCCCTCCAAACTAGTGTGCAGCTCTGGTTGTTTGTGTGCCAAAATGATTTAAAATGATGCTACCAGCAACGCTTTCATTGCCATTTACCAATATACGCAAGTTTCCTATTATTTTCACCTTCCTTTTAACAGCTTCTCATTGAGACAGGCACACACTTCTCTTCTCATGCCTTAGGGCTTCTTGACACTTCAGAATTTACCAGAATAGCTATTCCAGAATTCTGGAATAAAACTGGTTACATGGGGGCTTTAATTAAACAACTACTTGGGAACCATTATCCAGAAATAGTACATTTCCAGGAGAAGAAAATGTTTAAAGAAACTCTGTGTCTCAGTGAGTAGATACATGGCGCGGGAGCGAGGAAAAAATGCAGTCTTTTCTCAGCTCTGCTGGAACAGCTGCTTTATCCCTCATTTATTATATATGTAAATGGGGCTAGGGAGCCACATTCTGGTTGTTTACTAAGGGACTGAAGTTAATCTCACTAGAGTTTACTTGTCTATAAAGTAGACACCTGTTTTAAGTTGGAGAGGCTCCCTCTATGTGGATAGAGAGAGCTTCTTCCAGTGGCTGGCTTGTGCCACCCTGACATGAGGATCTAGCAAGGCTCGATGAACATCATCTATAGGTCTTTGTTTCTTGATGAATTTAACAGGGACCCAGAGGACTCAAAGGAGATGGTATGAGTTGCCTTTTATGCTTAGTGACACATTTAATGAACTAAGAGGACACATCTGATACAGTTGCTAAATTAGGCTCAGGTAAGTGGTAAAAAGATGACTATTGGTACTTTTTTTTTTTTATGCTGAGAAGCACTTTGAGGTCTTCAGATATAAAAAATTGCACTTCCCCAACGGTATCATTGCTACTCTAGATTTTCCTCCTTCCTTGTCCTGTGGTTCTTTGGATAAGTGGATTTAACTTGCAATATGTAGGGGAGATCCCCTTAGTTTGACCTAGGAGGATTTAGCTTTTGTGGCCTAATGGGTAGGACGTGAGTTCAACTTCCACAGTATCTTTAGTGTCACAGATGTGCTCACCACATCCACTTTGCTCTGACAACGTCTCAGCTGCTTGGTGTTGCTCTGCTTTCATTTGTAGGCTTTGATAGGAGGAACACATCATTTCTACTAATAGCAGAGGATCTTCAAACGTGGTCTCCACATTTAATGCTTGCCACTATTTGTAATACAGAGGCAGGTCTGGGATGCAAAATAGCTATCTGAATGGAAATCATACTCCCTTCTGTTTCCTCACCCCTGGTTTCACAGTAGCTTAATCGCAGCATGAAAGAGTGAGACTCTTTTTTTTTTTCCTAAAGTAGCCTGGTGGTTTAGGGAACTTTGTTGGGAGACAGGGGCCTGAAATCTTTCATGAGAAGCAGGACACTAACCTTGAATCTTCTTCTTCCTGGGCAAAAGCAGCTCTTGCTTCAGCTGCACTTAGAATAAAAATGGACATGAAATGGAATTGAAGCCACTTGTTATTCACCCACCCCGCTCAGATCAGAGGACACTAGTTGGACTGGGCCCCTCAGGGTGCTCAGGAGCACCCCTCTTGTGAGCCTTTGGCAGGTAGCATGTCCTCAGCTCAGAACAGTGGTGATGTGATGCAAGAATAGTTCTCTGACTTCTTATTAACTTCCTTATCTGCTGTAGAGCTGAGCTCTTGGATCATGCTCCCAGCCTTCCCTCTGAGGGATGAGACTCTGAGGCCATGGATTCTAGTCTGATCTGTGGGTGTTAGGTCATTGAGTATCAAGCCTGTGGTGTCTGATTCAACACCCATCCATCACTGCTAAAGCTTCCAGTGACATCAGTGGCCCAGGACTGGGGCCTTCAAGTGTAAATTTTAAGGAATGAATCACTGCACACTTCTATAAAGGTTCCTGCTGGAAATGACTTGATTAAAAATAACACACTTAGGAGAGGTGTTTCAGCTCCAGCCAGACCTCATTAACAGAATCACTCTTGATGTTCTCCTTGGCAAGTCTGGCGTTAGGTCTGCTTCAAACTTGTTTATGA
This sequence comes from Larus michahellis, assembly GCF_964199755.1. Lineage (NCBI taxonomy): Eukaryota > Metazoa > Chordata > Aves > Charadriiformes > Laridae > Larus > Larus michahellis. Next base: position 127,022,266 of record NC_133898.1, read on the forward strand.
GGTTGTTTGAGGTTTGTGCAGCACACAAGATCTACAGTTGGAAAAGTGTCACTGCATGAGGCTGTAATCCTCGCTGTGGTCAACGTGTTGAGAGTTTTATATTTCCTGACCGCAGGATCTTTCCATAAAGTGAAGGGGGGAGGGATATTATGGTGATTAACCAGCTGGTTTATTAAAACTTCTGGAAGCCACGGTGAAGCTTTAATGAGATTATTGTGTCCATAAACTGCAAAGTTTCTTCTGCTCTTTCTTATTACAGGGAAAATAGAGGAACTGGTCAGGCCTTTCTCAGGCCATGTGAAAGGTTATTACAGACCATAACTCTGGGTGTGAATGGTGGCAATGAGACAGAGAGAGGCTTTCCTGATGGACTCACCAGCTGAAAATTTGTGAGGTGGTTTTTTTCCCCTATGGTCCCTGGAGGTGTAAAGTGCAGCAGAAGCTTTTGGCAGCTGCGCTAGAAACAGGGAGAAGATTCCTTCCCTCAAATCTCCCTGGTTAACCTGCAGGCTGAAACACGAGCAAGTTTTCCACAGGCTGGCCATGACCCATGGTTTGAAACCATATGTTGCATTTATAGACCTTGCTTTGGCAGAGTCCTTAAGCACCTACGCAACAGTATGTGTGTGACTTCAGCCTGACCACTCAGGCTGTGTCGCTAACCAGAGCCATGCCAGGCTCCCTTTTTATCTTATAAAATTGATGGAGCAGCAGTCTTTGCATGTCAACAACAGCATTTAGCACTTGTAGAGAACAACAGGTACTTGGCTTGCTTTTCAACGTTGACTAACTCATCATTCTGCCAGGTGGCAGAACAACACAATGCAGTGCACAAGGAAGAGGTTAAGTGCGGCTTGGATCTGAGGAAAAGCAGTAGTAAGGTCAGCTGTAAGAATTGCTTGGCCTTTCCGTCTTGATTCCTCCATTCCTCCTCCTAACTTGAAATGTAACATGAAAAAAATTACACGGAAAAAAATCTTCTCCTTATTTGTCAATTATATTATTCTATATCTTAATTTCCTCATTTTCATTGCTCTTCATTGCTCTTTTCCACTTCCACTTTGCTTTTTCTTTGCTTTCATAGTCTATTTAAAAAAAAATGCAGGATGGCATTTAGCCAACTGTCATTTTGCTTGGAGATGTGGAAAAGACATTGGGAAAGCTTAACAAGAGAGAAGAAAAATATGGCAGCTTGTGTCCATCCTGGTGATCCTTCCTGGACATCAAAAAAAAAAAAAAAGACGCAAACAGTAGGAAACTCAATGATATTTCTAACATAAGGAGTTATAAGTCCATCCTCTACAGCAGACAGCTTGGAGCTATCAGGCCCCACTTACTTGGCACCAGGCCCAAATGGCACAATCTACTCATATCAGTATCCATATGGGGCAGATTATTCTTCATTTGGGTGACTTTGATGCAAAAGCAGACAATATCACACCTTCTGGTGTCAGGCCGGCAACAGACAACGCCGCCAGTACTCACCTCTTTGTAATCCTACCAGAAATTGTATTTTTTTGAATAGATCAGGAGGGACACTGGTGAGCCTCTTCAGTAGATACCCTCCGTACATCCTAAAGGTGCTACAGGTCCTAGGAGCCATGCAAATGTTTTTAAAACCCTGATTAAACATTTCTAAAGGAAACTAGTGTGTGGTCTGTTTTATAGTGAATGCAATAAATATTACTGGACCCAATTTATCCTTAAGAAATGCAGGGCCAGAGGTGAATCCTATTTTTCAGTTGTTACTGTAGAAAATACTTACATTATTATTACTTTTTTTTTCCTTTTTAGGCATCAGCCTAACAATTTCTGTTTATTTGTAACATAAATGAAGGAGAAAGGATGTTGTTAAATGAATAAGCCATTTAAATACAGACATTATAAAAACACAGGGTTGGCTATTAAAGTACTCAGAAGAGTAGTTATGAAGTCTGATTCAGCTTTCATTTCAATCAGTAGCAAAATTCTAATTGATTTCAGTAGGAACAGGGCCTGGCCTTAATTTCTTCAGACCTGTCCACTGTAAAGTAATTGATTCACGCTGGTGCCCTCTTAAAGCAACACAGCATGTTCCTTAAATTTTCTAGAGGAGGACCCACTCTTGTCATTTGGGATGGGCCAGTATTCCTGTGTTGTAGGATCTCTTTCAATGATGTGGTTTTATTATTCTCATGTGTAAATAACTTTCCTTTTACAATATAAATGGAAAAAGGATTTTTTGTAAGTAACCAAGTCAAATTCTGATTATAACCACATAGGGCCAGTGAATTAGCAGGCAGAAACCCCATAACTGTAGGTAGGGCTGGAAACACCCACAGATGGGCTTTTTTTAGTTAGAGAAGGCTAACAGGCAGGAGTCTTTTATCCTCCCTGCTTTGACGTATTTGCAGTCATCAGATTTTTGCTGGATACGATCTTCAACATCCTCAACCCATTGCAGGAATGAACCTACTTAGTTATAGACAGTGCAGTGTCCAAGAAACTACAGAGTTTGCCCGTCTCTTACCCAGCTACATCCAGAGATCCAGCTCATTTCAAGCACTCTGGGACTAGGACATAAGTGATTTGGCTGTCAAGCCGTGGTGACATGGTACTTCTACATTAGGGATCTCATGCAGTAACAGTTGATAAGTTGTATTGTTCATTTGGGTTGGCCTTGAGGTGACATTGAAGGTTACGTTTGCTCAGCCTTCTGACACTGAATCTTCATGCAAAGCTAGAGCCCACGTGCGTACATGCACATGATATAGGAACACATTGCAGGACATATCTGGTTCATAAATGGTAAATATATTCTGAAGGTGGAAGAGTTCTTCAGTTTTGCCTCCTACCCCATCCTCTCCTTACCATGGCACCATGTTCATCTATAAAAGATCTTAGCAGCCTGTGTTTTTATCAGTTTTACAAAACTAAGTAGCATATGTGCAGACAAGCAAACAGGTGGGTTAGAAACCTTCAAGAATAAGACATGAGGTAGCAATGACCCTATATCACAAAGTTCGATCTACTGGTGAGGGAACGGGGAGTCTGAGATGTTTTAAAACTAAGTTTCTCAGCAGGAGCTGCAGATGGCCCAAAGGTAATCCTCTTCATCTCACTGTATTCTGGACTCACGTGACATTGGGAGTGCCTGCTATTGCAAACCCCGCGATTCAGGTGATGTTAAAGGAAAGGCTTTTTTTCTCCTCAGCCATAAGGCTCCAGGGAAGTTCTACACATGGACACTAATCCCCTGCCAAAGATAACTATTTTATCTCTAAATTCTCTGTGCATTTTTGGTGGGTGAATATATACTGTGCCTCAGATTGCCTATAATATTGCATTGTTCTATTAAATCACTGTCACAGCAATGGTTGTCCCACAACAGAAAACAACTTCATGAGGAAAAGGTGTTTCGATCGTTGTGTACAGGGTATGTGTATCCTCCAGGCAAAGAAATCATTGGTCACTCTGTGGGATTGCCTGTTTTAGTTCAGCACTGTATATCTACATACAGTGGAAGCTAAAGCCCAACAGCCCCATCCCTTCCTCCATGTCTAACAGCACAAAATTATTCTACAGGTTTCTCTTTTTGCTAATTGGCAGCAGCTCTGTAATTATGAGATAACCGCTCCAAATGAAATATTTGGGATTGGGTTTGAAATATTGTCTCTTCCTGCCTGCCTGGGGGTTTTATGCAAATGCAGAAAAAATTGTACCCTAAGTCAAAAGATTCTGTGGTCTTATCCACCTCTTCCAGGACTTTATGAGCAGGAAGGAAGGTTAGGGCAGTTTCTCATTTCCTATGTGAATGTCAGAGCTTGGAACAATAATGGGGTCTGGAATTGCTCTTCATAAAAAGTATGTTGAAATTATCAGTAGAATGGAAGGGAAATGCACCAGGTGAGATAGGAGATATAAAAATAATTTTCCTGTTACAAAGTAGTTTTCTTCCTTTAAATGGCATGAGGGGCTAATCTGTTTAGTATCCAAGCAAGCTATTTATCTGGTAATTTATTTTCCTGCAAAAAAGTCCATCTGATATTATTAGGATACAAGCAGATTGTATATTCATTGTTTGCCTTTTTTTTTTCTTTTTTCTTTTTTTCTTTCTTCTTCTGGTTTCAAAGGCTGAAAAAAGCTGATTATTTCAGCTGTGCAGCTGACAGTTACTGACTGTAGGTCAGAACCACAAGCTATAGATTAGGACATTTATAGGACTCAACAGAGAAGAGGTTAATTTTAAGTGTGAACTTTAAAAACCTCAGCTGACTGAGTTTGGAAGAAAAGATGAGGCAGGTTCAAAGATTAACATGACTTAAGTATCCCAGGACAAGCTAACTACAGCAACTGGGAGACTGTGGTTTTAAAATAACCCTTAAACATATAAAATTAATAATAACTCAGTAAGGCTTTTAAGTTCCAGAAGATTCCCATGGTCAATAGTTAACACAAAAAGTATACCATACCTAGAATAGAGATGCAGAAACTTGCAGACTTCATCAGATTTCCCAGTTTTCTGTTCATAAGACACCAAACAAACCCAAATGCCATAATATACATGCCTGCTGCATTACATATGCAGATACAATTAGTTCATATGTATACTGTGTATGTGCACATACATAGACATATACGTGTGTTTAAACAGGGGAAGAGGAGAATGACAATGAATCATTGTTGAAGAAAAAGAGATACACTAGCAAATCAAAACTTGCTTCTGGGAAGCATAAATATGAAAAAGCAGTATTTGTTACTGCAACAACACTCATGAGATTTCTAAAGAGATACTGAATATCTGGGGGGTAGATTAGTCTCATGTAATGTTAAATGTCTAGACAGTAGGTACCTAATCTAAGCCAGTTGTCTAAACTGTTGATCATCTCTCAATAGTCAATGGGAGGTGAGAGGATCCTCCAGAGAGTAGTTCATCTCACTTATAGTAGGATGGATTAGGCCATTTCTAGAGCTTTATGTCTTTCTTCACTGTCTATAAGAGGAACTGATTAAATAGTGTAGACAGATGTCTAACTTTATGACGGCTAAAGTTAGGTGAGATGAATTCACTCTTCCTGTGCTTCCAGGTTAACACCTCCAATCCAAATAATTGCTTTAATGTTTGAGATGTATTAGGTTGGATTACTAATCTAAATATTAGAAAGCCAAATTCTTTGAACTACTCAAGCTTTTGTACACCTCCAGCCTTTAAGCATTAATTTTATTGCTGTGGTTTTCTCCTTCGTCTGTCCTTCATCTGTCCTTTCTCTGCCACCATTAGCCAAATTCATGGGGCATGAGGCCACATTCCCACCACTTGGAGAATACCTAAATCCAATGCCTATATTTAGGCACTGCCTACAATCCAGTGCCAGATGAAACCAAGCATGCAAATACATAAAGTATCATTCAGAGATAAGAGAGGCGAGATTTAATTAGAAGTTAAGGCACTTAAATGTTGTTTTCAACATGCAGGAACCCTATGGGCTCTCCAAATATTAAACACCCTACTATGGGAAGTAGTCAACACTGTCAGTGGAGCACAGAGGGGGTGCCAGCTCACGCTTATATTTTATTTTAATCTGATACCCCAGAAGCTCGAGTTGAGAGGGCAAATGTAGGTTATGTTGTCCCACCCCTGATCCTGAAAAATCCTGTGCACCCAAAGTTGTAGCTAAGGTTGTGTAGCTCCTACCACCTGCCCACTGCCTACCTCTCATTTATCTCTAAATGATGCCCTCAGTTACGTGTGCCTCTGCTGAGCTAACTACCTGCCTGACTTGTGGTGTCAGGTCCCCAAAAGCCAGACTTGCACAGATTGTTCCTAACTCTGTCAGAGTGAGTTCAGCTAAAAAGACGTGGCCCTGAAGACAACATGGCAGGAGGGTTGGAACTAAATGATCTTTAAGGTTCCTTCCAACCTAAACCATTCTATGATTTTATGATTTATCCCCCTACCCAGAAAGGATCTTCCACATAAAAATCTCTTCTGTAGCCTGAGATTTGTGGTGAAAGAAGAAAAGGAAGGAAATTGAGAATTATCTTCAGTTCCTATCAGCAGGCATAAGCCATTCTTCAGGGAGGAATGCAAAATTTGTGCGACCAGGGGAACAAGAAAAAAGAACAACTCTACAGCTGGCTTGTTCCCTAGGATGGAAGATTCCTGCTCCTGTCACCATGTATGCACTGTGCACCAAAAAGTCGTAGGATAAAACACGTACAGAGCCCCTGAAGAGCTCTTTATCAGTCTGGATGATGCCTGCTGACTTCTCAGGTAGCCTAAATGTCATCATTTGGATCACCCCGCCGAGTGAGTGAGTACCTGCTGCTTTTTGTGATGCCTGTTTTGGGTGTTTGTAGCAAATGATCTGGATAAGGTTCTAAGATCTGTATCTAAGTGCAGAGGAGCACAGCCTCCATCAAGCCTTTATGGATCTGGAGCTAAGCACTTCATCATTTTTAAAAACAGAGTAGTGAGGACACGTCAGAAAAATGCACCTAAACTTTATTTATTCATGTTCAGAAGTAGTTAAACTGAAATCAGCAAAGTGACACTGGTATAACATCAATGCAAGTAAGGTCAGAAACAGACACAAAATCTGCTTTTTAAGCTCCACTAAGCCTTTATGGTAATTCCCATGCAAATCATTCAGCATACCTTGCTTCTAACGGGCTTTCTCTGAAGCTGTAACATTCTGCAGTCTATTTCTCCCAGGCCTTGGATTTTCTGGCGGTGCACACATGCTCACTGTTAATAAAAGCAAATGGCTACAGGGGATTCTGAGTCTTAAATTTAATAACAGGTAAGAGTTAAAGTAAACAGTGACTTTGCACCAGTGCGAAGGGCTTTGCAATGGACATGCCTACTGTGAAGTGCAGCTGAGTTGTGTCTTTCCTGGACGCAGACCTGGGCGTTACCTGATCATTATTTGATCTGTGAAGGATAGTAGAAAAGGGGAAACAGATTTTCTCTCTCATCCCCTTCTCTTCCTCCCCTCAACCTCTCCTTTACTGCACCTGTGAAGTCTCAGGCTGTTTTTCCCCCCCCTTTTTGTCTTTCTTCTTTTTTCACCTCTCCAGCTACTGATGCAAAGGGAATTTCCAAGCATCCAGGATCCCAAGAGCACCATGCTGGGAATAAATAGCACAAAGACTAGTCATTCCATGGCAAATACCACTCAGTAGGAAGCAGGAAAACTGAAGCAGTAAGTATGCCAGTAATTCTAATCAATATGCCCCCTTTGCATGTCAGGCTACAAATGCAGAACAAAGTTGGTTAAAATGCACGTCCTGGGACATTTTAACATCTGGAACTTTTTATGTATTCATGAAGATTGTGAGTCAGATTCAAAAAGCTGTTTAAACAAGTGTGTTGATACACATAAGGTTTACTGTATATATAGAAAAAAAGCATCATTGTTAACATGTTTTTTTGTATCCCTGCCAACCTCCTGCCAACTGGGGATAGAGTGTAGGTTGTTGGCATGCATTCCTAAAGCTCTCATTGGAATGGAAACTTCCCAGCGCTGGTTCAAAGGTTAGCTGGGTGTTTGATTTAAGCCAAACAGCCTTAGAAAACAGGGATTTATTTTTTCATTGAAACGAGCGTTTACGTTGGTAATTCTCACATTTGGTTTTCGTTGTTACTGGAGATGTTTATTTGGGCTTGAAACAAGTGGTCTGGTTGACTTGGTACTGAAAGAAACTGATTTAATTTGGGTCAGATTTACATTATAGCAGTAGCTGACTGTTTGTGAAGGGATTAAGCTCACTTCATGTTGGTTGTCCGTAGATTAGACACCTAGTCCTGGTAAATCAACTAGCAACCTGTTTTAGGACTGAATGAATCACTGTCTGCAGGTTCCTACCTCTTTTGCACTGAACCCATGCACAGAAGCTGGAGGATTGGTTTGGTCCAGGTGCCTAATGCAGACTTTAGTGTGATTAGTGCCACCATTAATAGATGTTAGTGGTATGAGCTTCATCTATGCTTGAGAAATACAAGCACCTCAAATCTATTGAGATATCTCCAGTTCTTTAAGAAATTAATATAAGTTTCTCTCCAAATTCCTTTTAGCTTTAATAAATGGGAGTATGGTATCTATTTATTTTACAACCATGTGCTTGGCGGAGTGTGAAGCTGCTCTTCATTTCATGAACTCTATCAGCTGTCACAGTGAAATGCAGCTTCAGATATCCACAAGTAACTGGTCAAACAGGTTGGGATAAAAAGCTGTAGCCTGAGCACTGTGGTGCACTATGTCAGTGTCTTCTTGGGGGTAAAGCAGGAGGCAGAAAAATTTAATTTTTCCACCCACTTGTTCTCTAACCATAAGGGACTCTGTGCCTCAGGGAACCCATCAGGTAGTTTTCTATCCAAGAGAATGAGTTTGAGCTATAATTAATTAATTAATCACTGTAAAGCACTCTGAGATTTTGTAAGAGTTAGAGGCAAAAATGCTAATACTCAGGTATATGGCAACAATAAAGACAGTGCACACGTAAAAAGAAATAATATTTTATGAATGTGTTTACAGTATCCTCATTTAATATCCATTTGGTTTGATTGCCCTTAAAAAACCTCTTTAGTCAAAATGTTACATTCTGTTCGCTCCTTGTAGACCCATAAAACGTAAAATATAATGCAATCATTCTTAAAATTGTTATTTTTTTCTTAAAAAAAAGTAGGTTTTAATGAACAAAAATCTTATTGTAAATATTATGCCAGAAGATGCTTGCATCCAGCTTTCTGGTTAGAGTCTAAATTGTTAAATTATACCTCAGTGGTTTTTTTTTTTTTTAGGATGGAATTTAGGTGTTTACAAGTTAGAAGTCTAAATCTAAGGACATTGCTCTGGATTCCCTTTGTGTGCAGTGGAGAAGACAGGTAATTTCTGAGATGAATAGACCTAAAATAAAAATTCAACACAGCTGAGATAAATGACTTTCTCAAGGTGCCTATTTTTCTCTCTTAGGGAACTTGCAGTTGTTACTGCAGGTGATCACTACCTTTAAGCTCGTTAATATGATTTAAGTCATCAAGACTTTAAACACGCTCAGGTAAGATGAATCCCACCTGTGGGTTCCATTTTTTAAATAAGGCAATACGATGGATTTCTCTATTTGACCACTTTTGATTTACCATAGTTATGTATGACTTCTCTCCACGCAAGCTGGACAATCTTCAGTGTAGTTATCTTCACAACTAGATGTTGCTGATGGCAGTAAGATGCTGAAGTTCCATGGAAATTGAAGCATATTAAGGATTCAGGCCCAACATCCTATTTAAGATCACAGAGAAATGCAGCGATACAGGAGAGAGATGGATCTCGGTCCCTTCCCAACTCCACTCACATTATAATTGCTGCCCCTCTCTCTCCCTGCTGTCTGAGGAGCATTTCAAAGCTGCTGAGCATCAATTAAATCATGCTGAAATCCAGCGGGGTAGCAAAGTGCTGCTGTCAAGGATTATACTCTGGATGAATGGTGGGATTTTCAGAGAGCTGGAGAAGGCCATTGCCTTTCCTTGAATACTACATCTCCTACTTTCTTGAGGACCCTTGATTTTATGTTTTAATACATGAATATTGGTGTAGGCCCTCATCTTAAAGGTGACTAATGAAAGGGTCATGATTTTCAAAGAAATGCTGAGCACCATTACATTAAACTATGGGTCTCACTTAACCTGTCTTCAGTTGGGCAGGTAAAATCAAGGTGCACTGAGGACTTGAGTTAGTGACTCATGTGTTTATGATGAACCCTTTGAGATGCTCCAGGATATTTCAAATGACTATGGAGCTCTTAGATATGACACAAGAGATATTATAAACAGAACTTTTTTGGAGTGGAGGCTGCAGACACCTGTTTGTTGAAATCTTGGACTTGAATTGTGCAAATAAGGTCTGATATTTCTGAGAGAAGATCATCTCTTCAGAGATTTCTTCAACATCTGCTTCTTATCCCATCACAAATGCTGCCTATCTTTGGGATGCTTTGGCATTTCCACTTCCAGTCCCAGCTCGCAACCAGCAGTAAAAGAACATTAGAGGAACTTGATGAAGTCTGGTTTGAGTTTAGGTGTAAAAATGACTGAGGCTCATCTGCTTTCTATCTTTTATGAATTGCTGGCTAGTCTTTTTCAGTCAAGATGTTCAAGTGAAGATTATGTACATTTTTAAGGAGATTGTGTAGGGGCCTAGAATAGGGGCTAGGTTGAAATAACCAGGAGATCCTTCTCCCCGTGTCTCGCCTATAAATCTCTCATTATCAGAATAATGCCTCATTTGTGGTCTTGGATGGCTCTGCCTTGAATGACTCATATTTCTTTTGATACAGATGATTCATATCACTTCTAGTACAGCCCAGGCTTGATCTGCAGAAAAGCTTAACAGCAGAAAAGCTATAGCAAACAGGCTCTGCACATGCTCTGAGTTCTGATAATCAGCCTTTATTTAATTAAGCTTCATATCTTTCTTGTGAGGTAATTATTATTATTATACAAGTTGTACCATATTATAAAAAAGAAAGAAAAAACAGAGATATTAAGAGATTGAGGAAAGTGATGGGAGGTGTTATTGTAAGGATCTGGATTCAGAAGTGTCTGTCTTACTATTCCTTGAAAACACACAGTGCCCTTTTCTAATGCAAATCATAGATATATGTTCAGCACAGCCTAGAAGTGTCTTTATTCACCTCCTGTTGCACGCCATGTTCTGATGTTCAGAATGCTGTGGCCCTGGCTTTAGGGATAAAACAGTTTGTATATGCCTTTTTTAAGGGACGGCAATCAGGAAGCAGAAATATGTGCCTTGGTGAGGTTTTGCAACTAGAGACAATGAATTATGCATATGTGTTTCTGAACCTCTTGTCCCTCTGCTATCAAACTGTTTTCATGGCTGTGGTTTCTTAGGCTGCATCCTTCAAAGGATAATCATTCTTTTCCTCTGCCAGCAAACAGGATTGTCCGGCATTTATACTGGGGAGAAAGGGATGGTTTTCAATTTAGACCTCATGGTTTCTACACTTTTACTGCACAGAGCTTAGTTCAAGTACTATTTCTGCACAGGGAGAAGCTACCAATGTTGCACTCTAACTGGACCCAGCCTCCAAGAGATGTAAACATACTTGAGGTGAAAGAAGCTGTGAATGAATCCCAGATGAGGGAATGTGTAGTTAAGCAGTGATTTGAGACAGTTTGCTGATGTGACCCTCTTTGCTGAGGCAGAACCACAAGGCAACATGATCTTCACAGCTGAACCTGGCAATTAAAAATGTGTATTCTCTTGATCCTTTTTGTGTTTCACTGTGGACCTGAAATCAAACACTGAAAGCAATTTTAACTTAAAAAAAAATACTAGAAGACTTAATCATGTGCTAATCGTGTCCCTTGTGTAAAAATAATTAAAATCATATACACCTGTAGAAGACCCACACCTTTCAACATTAGAGAATTATGTATTTTTGTTTTCGTCTCCAAGTTTTTTTTTTTACATCATTGAAACAAAACCAAATTAAGCTGAGAAGCCTTACAGCGTTGGACTTCTTAATGATTGCTCGATGTACCAGCAGATATGATCCAATATCAGATTTCATCCTATTTACTCTGGATTAATTACAAGGACACCTTCAAAGATAAAAGTAGAAAATACTTTAGCTTTAAATAAGAACAAGATACGTAAGTGATGTTATAACATAGTAGAAAGAGAAACCAGCTTATTGAATAACATGTTACCTTGTCTATTCAGACACCCAAGCTGGCTGCAAGAACTTAGAAAAGATGCCTCCCGTGCCAGTATTTCCATAGATGTATAAGTGGGCACTTGGAAATAAATGTTACAAAAATAGAGCATCAGCTTTATCAAATATAACACATTAACCAAGTAAATTAAAACAACGTCCCCTAAAACAATGGCAGTAACAACTCCCAAACCCTCCATCTCACATGGAGCTTCTGTTCTGAAGTGGTACATTCTATGCAGTGCACTATTAGTTTTCCTTTTGCTGTTGACTTTAGGTGAGACACATTCAGGCACAATGGTCTTAGGTAGCGAGCTAAAACTAGAAAGGCCGCTTGATCTCATGATTACTGTATATATGTTTTATCAGGAAGTTGGTGCTTGATTTCTAGATCACTGAAGTTAAATTTGCTATAAAGCTGTGACCACCTGCTGGATCATGCGGACTAAGTTGCCTTTCCCAGTCCAGTCCCTTACTTACCAACAGACACACCACAAATACAGTCATTAGATTCCATCATGTTGTGAAATATAATGTCATTCTGATTCCAGTGAAATAGATGCAAAGCCCTTTTTCTTCTAGCTATGGTTCACAGAAATACCTCAGAAGGAGCTGACAGACTGGAAATTTGCAGAGATATTGTATCTGTTTGCATGGATAAGCAGAGATTAATTTTCCAGGTCAGCATCCTTTTGCAAAACACGCAATTCATAGTGACAAAAAATCCAAACAAAAAAAATCTTCTGAGGGCCTTGAAAAAAAACCTCAACTTTTTGTGAAGGAAAACCAGTCTTAACATCAAGCTGTAAGTTAAATATCTAGAGAGATACAACTGTAATTAATTCAATTATAACGATGCAATCAATACATTAGCACTTTCCAATTTGGCAAGGATGATTACTGGATCACCGTTTATCTCCTAGGTTTCCCAATGGTCAATGCTTCTACTGCAAATTCTCCTTTGACTCTTGCCCATTTGATGTTTTAGCTTGTTTGAATTATTAGCTCTAATTTTGTCAAGCTGGAATGTTACAGACCAGGCTGCTAGGATACTGCAAGATTCATGGGTTTTGGATATTGTACCAAAGTAAAACAGCTGGAGGGGAGGGGAGAACCGGTATGGTGAGTAATGGCAAATGCATCCATCACAACAAAGAAACTTCCATCAGCCCCACTGGCAAAACAGTGAGTTACTGAACTATCAAGGATATCAGGCTGAGGATTTTGAATGATAGCTAAATATACTTTCCCCTTAGAGGAGTGATCTTGCTTTGGACTGATTATATTTGTTGCTATCAATGATGACAATGAACAGCTGTGCTCGGTGGTAGCTGCTTGTAATTTCTTTGCCAAACATATCCACTCACAGGACTAATAGATGCATTTTGAAATTAGCAATAAAAAAGGACCGAAAAAAGCAAGCAAGATGTACAGATATGTGGTACTGCCCAGCTATCTTTGAAAGAGTTAGCTCTTTTTTGACTGACCTAGTAGCATCACCGAGTCTATTTATACTATCTCCTACATTTTGTTACAGAGCTTTTTAGCAGTGAGGTACAACATTCCCATAGGCTAAAAGAGCTACCACTGCACAGAATTTCCTTCTAGCATAAAGTCAAGCCATGAACTCTGTCAACTCATAGTTTGTCACAGAATAGATACCTTTCTTCAAAACCATATCAGCGCATGTACAAAAAGTACCAGCAAAGAAACTGTGGCACAATTGAAGTTAATGGTAAAAGCCTCATTGACTTCAAAAAGGACAAGAGTTTAATCACTTAATACAGTTCTGAGGTTCTCTCCAATTTTGGTATGCCTTTGCCAAGCAGCTTTTGCAATAGTGAACAAGGTTGCAATACCTAAAGTATGTACATTTGGTGTTTCAAAAACTTATTTTCCTTAGGGTTGAATTTGAGCTGGCTTTGGTTCATCACTCTTCATCTTGGTTTAATCATTTTGTCATTATCATTACATTGCTTGATAGGTCTAGGGAAGGCTATCATAAATGGTCGTGTTAGTCACATATCTTTCAGATGCATATGTAAAGTCAGACTGGATAACTGTAAGGATTTCTTATTGTCTTAAACAACTCTTTATTTAAGGTTGTAATTCACACCTGTCCTTCTCTTTTTCTTCCCATCCCAGTTTCTTAACTGAGAACAATAAAGACTGCAAAATGAGGGCAAGACATAAAACATGATGGAAACATAATGAAAATAGCATTGAGAACATCTCAGAAGTTGGAAAAAACATTTAAGGACGATGTACACCAAAAAGGGTGCACAGAGACTATTTCATGCTTGAACCCTGGTGTCAGGGGAGTAGTTTAAACATACCATCCAAAGTGGTGCAGTAATTATGAGAAGTGAACTAATAATGGATAAGTATACAAAAACAGAAACTGCAAAGAGACAGTCAAAATAAACTAGGGCATGAGGGTACTTAAAGCATCAAGGCTAAACTCCAAGATGGGCATGGCACAGGCCAGTAGGAACCGATGTAACTTCGTAAGGGAGAATTGACCTTTTGTTAGCACCACTCAGGATCCCTGAAATCTGTTCCCTCCTGGCTTTTGCAATGAGAAAAGTTTTCTTCAATGCTAAATCTTTAATGACCCGGATCAAGTTTGTATTTAAAACACATTGACATCAACAGTATCTTGTGGGTTTTAAGTAGCCATAATCTGTGTCCCACTTGAGCAGCCACTGCTGTGGGGGAAGGAAGTCTGTCCTTTAAGTGGGAGCAAAGTTGATGCGTAATATTATTTAGGTTTCACGGACCTTTGGTTCTGGGCTTTGCTCCTTGATCTCTACTAATTTTAGAGACTGCAATCTGTACAAAATGAATGGGAAAATGTTTAGATATTGTTTTCTGTGGGAATAAGCAAGGGGAGAGAGAGAGAGAAAGATGGACATATTCAAATGACCTCTTGTGGGTCTTTAAGCTGATGACTACAACAGCATTTAAATTTAAGATAATGATGGGTTTATTCAGGCTGTTAGTAACTTTGAAGGGTCAGGCCCTACTCACAATGTAGTAAAAGGAGAGAAATTTATAGTGTTGAATTGCTCACTCCAGCAAAGCCTTCATTTCAGGTTTACTCTCACCAGCTGCATCAGGAGCCGGTGTCTGATGATTGCAGCTAGTATATCATCAGACACCATTCAGCTCTAAGTCTCAAATTCAGTTACTGCAATATTAACAACACCTGACTGAGGGACCTGTGGGGGTGAGCTCTTGGCCCTTGTCTCCTTGAGTTGGTGGAGGCAGTGGTGAGCTCAGGAATTCTAGCACGGGATTCCCTTTCTGATTAAAATACCTAAATTTAGGTGTTTATATCTACAGGGCTAAAACCACCAAACAGGCTTGACTGAGTCACCTGAGTCCATGGCGTTATTAAGGTGCTGGATACAGCTAAGTATCCAAGACATCCAGGTCGGGTTATTACGTATGACACGTGACATATGAGACTTGAACTCTTTCGATGGAATATCTTACATTATCACAAGTGTCACTGGACACCTATAGGTGAGTACTTCAACCAAACTTTTGGTTAATACAGTCAATGGAGCTTGGAGAGTAATTAATCTCTTAAAGTAGACATCTAAGTAACTTCTATTCTAGGAAATAAAACACTGCCAGAGCCCAGGGCTGTAGCATGGTTTTGGCTGAGGTCAAGATGATACTCCCCCAAAATCTTCTAGGCTCAGGTGAATTAGCACAGACCAAAGATTTTATCCCAAGAGGGAGTTTGGATCTGCCCATCTCATTTTGGACGCTAGAAGAGTTTAAATCGTAGAGGTGGCCAAACAGTGCTAGTCGGCAAAATAATTCTGGCATGACTCTACTGACTGTACTGACAATGAAAGAAGAAACACCTCCTGCTATTTAGACACTTGTATATAGACATCAAAGTTGAGTGTCTTAATATTGAACTGAATCCCACCTCTGGAGCAGGATGGGGGGCAGCTGGAGACAGCCTCCATCCCAGGGCATCAGGCATCTCTGTGGAGATGGGGAGATGAGGCCATGAGTTGGGGTCAGGATCAGGATCAGTGAAGGTGACTAGGATTAGACACAGCAAGGCAAGGCCAAGGCCAGGTCTGCATGTGCTTCAGTTCATTTCAAGGGAAAACCAGCACTTTTTCTTGATCTGGCACATGTTTGAATAAGATGTGCTTTTTGTTAGAGCTGTGATCTCACATTTGCTCTTAACTGATCAAACTAGTCTACTGGATTGTATTATGATGACCCTCCACCCACACCCACACACCTATCTCCTCTCTTTCATGCTGTTTTTTTTGTTGTTTCTTTTTGGGTTTTTCTTTTTGCATTGAGAAGTCATCTAAATGATTTGCCTGAACTTTAATCCTCTCCCTCTCCTCTTCCTCTTCAGCAAGATGAGTCTGGGGATCGAGCTCATGGTGAGGTTCCATAATCCCAAATAATAACAGCAAGGGAAGGGGCAGAGCAGCATGGCCTTGGGTGAGGCTGCCAACTTCTGTGGCCGTATGTGCTTAGGGTGGCTTAAAGAAATGGTGAGCCACAGCGTACCAATGTAGGATGTTTACCATGGTGGAATCCAGCTGGGGTCTCCGAGTATTTAATAGTGCTTTTATTACTGCTGGTATTAAGGAATTATTCAGGGAAGATAAGAAACAGGAGGAAATAAAAGCTAAAATAATTCCTCCAAAGCCAGTCAAGATTTCCTAGGCAACAGTGAGGAAAATAATGGAAGTCTAATCATATAAGTTCTGTTAATGGGAATAGCCTCTTCTTGTAATTATCTCAGCAATACATTCTCTCTCTTTTTTTTTTTTTCTATTTACCCATTACCTTTTAAAGTTAAATAGCATCAGCAATAAACAGAAAAAAAAATGGGGATATTTCCTATCTACAGTCACTAACTGAGTAGAAGTGCAAATGAGCAGCTCAGTTCTTTAGATTTTGGAGCTGGAGTGTAATTGAATTTCAGACTACAAATCTGGATCTGAATTTCAGTGGTAGCTCTAATACAGGGTTTGACTCTAGCTGGTGTCAAAACTTTTAGTTTAGATTCTATGAAGAGATAATGGAAAGTATTAACTCTGAAACTCTCATGTTTCAGAGATAATGTTAATAATCTGCTATCAAGATTACAAATTACATTAACTATTCAGTTTACCTTTATGATGAAAAGAGAAGGTATTTCAATCTCCTTTCTGTGTGCTAATCTCAAGGCCGTGGGATATTCAGAACTTGCACCACTGTGATTGGGATTCCATGCCAATCCATTCATTTCACTGCAGTTGCTCCTGATTTACATTGGCAGCAAATGTTTTTCCACATCACTAAGAGATACGGTTCTATTTAAGACAAATTTACTTCACTGGAAATGGAAAGAAATTCCTCCTATGAATACTATATTAAAAAAAAAAAAGGCTTTTCCTCCTTTCTATTCTACCCCCTCCCTGCCCCCTCTCCTTTTTGTAATGCTGAAGGTAATGAAGCAAAATTCTTTGATACAGATCTAAACATGACAATTCGGCAAATTTTATTTCCTTAGTTCAGCTGAATTTGTTACTCTCATACAGTTCTGTAATTGCCTCTTTTTTTCCCCAGCTATCAAGTTCACACAGGTAGAAGAAAGACTGCTTTAGATCTGAACTTGATGCTGGAGGTCGTTGGGAGGATTATGTAATATGACTCAAAAAACTTTACAAACTGTTCAAATAGCAGAACATTTCTAGTACAGTGCAGGAACATAAAACGTGAAACCAAACAAACCCAAACCATTTTGCAATTACTGACAAAACCGTGCACTGGCAGAAAATGTGAAAGAATAGCAGGAGCACAGCGGTGTTTTTTGTTTTTTTTTTTTCTCTTTCTTTTCTTTTTTTTTTTCTTCCTTTTTTTTTTCCTTTGGTACCAATAAAGCAAATGCATCTCAGTTTTTGAAACAACTGAATACACGTCCACTTCCCCTGCCTTACTGCCTTCCTTTGTATTGCTAGCACCAGTAGAAGATAAAATGGCATTAGCGCCAAGTGTAAATTAAATGATGGATGTTACAGTTCCCTTTTTCTGAATCTAACTCTTTAAACCTTAGTTTAGAAGCTTAAATGTGGAATGAGGGACTATGTCCTGTTTCTCCCTGCTGGGTTCATTTAGGATAAAACCCAGGCTGTCCTGCATTTTAGTTGGAGACTTGCACACAGTGGGGGTGATTGGACTTTCTCTGCCCAAGGCACAACATATGCTACTTCCCATCACTTTAATAGGCATTAGTTCCGCAGACAGCACTGGTCAAATGTACATTATTCACAATCACTTTAATGCAAATATGCAAGGATGAGGGAGAAAATATGTCACAAAGAAAGAATCAGCCATTTCCGTTCTTTTTTGATTTTCTTCTTCTATCACAGTATCTCTTCTTTCATCACATCTGTCTGCCTACATATATATGTATCTATGTAATCACTGCATTTTCTGGAGGATTTGTTTTTTTTTTTTTTTTATGGAGGGTCTCAACGTTGTTGGTTGAAAGTGTTTAGATGTAAAATATCAACATTACACTTTTTCTAAAGGTTCTGTCTATTATTCTTAGCAGTCACAGGAACAATGCTTTCTTTCTCATTGTCAGCCTCTTCTTTTTCACAAGGTTCATCCTTATCATGA
Source organism: Larus michahellis (assembly GCF_964199755.1). Lineage (NCBI taxonomy): Eukaryota > Metazoa > Chordata > Aves > Charadriiformes > Laridae > Larus > Larus michahellis. The sequence goes on from NC_133898.1 coordinate 127,040,638, forward strand.
TTTTTATTGTTTCTGTTACGCTGGGTTCTTTTGTGCACCCTCAGAATGACCTGTGTCTGTAACAAATAAAGCTTCCTAATCAAAATATTACCATCAGAAACCCATTCGTATACTTTTCTATAGATGAGAATTAGTTACATATTAACCTTTTTTTCTTAGCTGTGTAAATTACATGTAGGGCTCTGCACATTGACACTGTGCTATAAATCCCATTACAGTACTGTGTTATAAATAAGACCACAAAGACATTCTTAGTAACTGCCTGTCTGCCTGTCCATCTTTATTTCCTTGTGATACGTCCTGTACAGATAAGAAATAAGTGATACTTTTTTCTGTGAAGATCTCATCCCAAGTCAGACAGCCCTAAAAAGATAATGAATACAATTCAGCAGCTTATTCTGAGTATGACGTTGCAAATCATGGTATCCAAGCATTTTTACTAGTTTTCATTCTTTTTGTTCTCACTTCCCTGCCAAGTGTAACACTTCACTCTGACCCTGCCCGTCCATTCATGCAGGTGTCAAAGTTTTTCTAAGTTATCGCTATCACTTGTGGTTGTTTCTTTCCAACCAACTTCCTACCTAAATTCAATGGATGTTTGGACTGAGGACTGAGTGTGAATCCAAGCTTATTAGGCATTTGATAAACTGGAAAGACGTTGCTTTGTGGCAGCCAAAATCAATGTAACCTTTGGCTGCCATAGTGTTCCTTAAGAGAGAGGAATTGTTCCTCTCCAACTAACAATCAAGGCCAGTGGTAAAACCCTGGCCAAACCCCAAATGAAGTATCTCAGTTCATGAACTGTATCAGCGCAACCAGAGTTACCTATCCAGGAATGTTACATGCCACACTGGAAGGCTCTTTAATGTGACAAAGAGACAGAGGCATAAGATCCAGTGATCTTATATAAATTGGAACTTCAGATTTTTATCCAAGAGCTCACTGGATCCATCAGGATAACTTTCCAGTGGAAGTATTAGATTCCACAGATTTTATTTCTTCAAGGCTGTTTGTCTTTCCTAAGAAGACATTCCGGCTCTACAGCAGGTTCTTGGGGTCATGGCAGGAGCTTATCTGGGATGTTTTGAAGTCAAATTAAATATGCTCAATGGCACAGAACACTGTGCCATCAGAAAGGCAGAACTATGTGTTCCCTGTAGGAAATGAATTAGAAATAAAACAAAATAGTTTTGTTAGACGCTCACTTGTGAAACTCAGAAAATATATTTTTAAATAGATATTTTGCTATGAGATATTTTAATTCAGACAAAATGGTGTTTTCTGAGGAGAAAATATTCCCCTCTCTCATGCACCACACATGCACACAACGTTCACTTTGTTAGTTTCATTACTGTCAAGTGATTAGGCATTAATTGCAAAATGTAACATTGCATCAAGTTTGCTTTCTAATAGGTGACTTTTAATAGAACAGCGCTGTACCAGTGTCTTCCAATTAATGTTCAATTTCGTCCTTTTAAGTATGGAAGGAAACGCAAAACAATAGATGTGTGTATGTACGTTGAAACACAGATCAGGCTTTTGGCAACATGTTTATAGCATTCTTTTAAAAATCAGTACTGAGCACTACACAGAGGATTAAACGATGGCAACATGATGGATGAAACTTGGTTCTTTTGATTATTCATTGTTACTTTATTGTAACCTCAACAGAATCATCCAGATTTAGATCACCAGAAAGGGAGAAAAAAAATTGATTTTATTTTTTTATATATCATCATATCGTACAGTTACACAGATCATAATCAGGGCGGGCCCAATGCCAAGTACCAGGGAGCCCTGGCCAATGATCTATGTGTTTTCCTGACCTAGTGAGATAAATTACATCAATTTCGTAAAGAACAGCAACAAGGAGAAAAGCAGCAAGCATTACATCTGGACACCTTTAACTTCTTAGCCTAACTGATCTGATGCCCAGTTACATCTAGGTTAGCTGAGAGCTGGGGTTTTTTTTGTATTATTTCTAATAATCTTTGTCCTCTCTGCATGTATAACAAGGTGTTTTATTGGATCTGTCACTATCGTGCAGAAAAAAATAAAAGACAATAAAAGTAACAATTGAAATTACTATGCTCCTGCTCCTCCTCCTTCCTCTGCAGCTATTTGCTTTATTTATGATTTTACCAATACCAGAGGAGTTATACGAGTTTTTAAAAAAGGTTTGGAAATAGCCAAGCGTTGTTACCCCTTGAAGCAATCACTTCATAGACCGCTTTATTTCATATCCCAGCGTTCCTGTACAGTTCAGATGTCAGATATTTACATTGTAGGTTTTTTATTATTAATAGGTCTTTCAATTGGGAAAGCCTGTGTTCTCTGAACTTGGTAGGACTTTATCTTTTCTTACCGGTGATGAGTGATTTATGTGGACAGCTCCTATTAATGCTAATGGAAAGCAAATGCATAAATCTCTCCACAGTAGATAGATAGCAATCTTACAAAAGTGGTCCAAGCAAAGCATGTCTTTGTACGGGGTCTAAGTAGCAATTAGCATAAAAGATTGACATCAGCTCTAATTCAGTATTTATATGAGTACTGTTAATCTAAATACAGAATCAAATTAATCCCTTGTGTAACTCCAGTGCCTGCTTTGGAATTTCAGCATTGAAGATTGTGACCTACCCTGTCTTCAAATGTGAAAGATAAATATAAATGCAGAGGTTTTAAGCACTAGACCCTGGTACCCTGTTCAGTCAGGGGGGGAGCCTTGTTAATTAAGCCAACTTGTATAGCTCCTGTTACTTGATGTGTAAAGCCATTTGAAAACTGAGATTTGTAAAGGAAACAGAGAATTACATGCTTTTTTGGGGTTAGGTACCTAAAATACCATCAGGAAGACAAGATCTTTCAGTAAAGTCCTTGAAGAACTAGGACAGAAAAAGGGGGATTTGAAAGGGCCTTTCTATGAAATTCTTGTAGGGAAAGGAACGAAGGGCTGGATAGGGAAAGGAAAAAAGAACAAAACAAAGGCACCAGCTTTCAATCAGAAAAATCACCAATGTTTTTATGTTGGATTGCTTTTGTTGAGAAGTGTTTGTTTTACTGTAAAAAATACTGCAAAGAAATACCAATATGTCTGATTCTTGAAAGGAGCTATGTTTTAGTTATAACCCAGGTACCGTTCACACAACATAAAGTAGTGGTAAATAATGGCCAGGGGTATACTGGGAGAGAAAATCAGACTCAAGGGTGAGTTCTTCACAACAGGACCTTGATGCCTCCCATCCCACCACTGCCTGGATCTCAGATTTAGACCAAACTCAAGACATAGGCATGGGGCACAATAAGATATAAACCCATAAACTTCTATTTAACATCTCAAAGAGAGGAAAAAATCTGGTGGATAGGTGGAGAGTATTCTCATAGACAAGTTGATTAAGCATGAAGTAGATAAATGGTCAGTGAGGTGAACTGAAAACTGATTGCACTGCCATTCTCTGAGGCTTGTGATCAGTGACACAAAGTCCAGTTGGAGGTTGATACCCAGAGGTGTGATCAGGGGTCAGTCCTGGGGCCAGTACTGTTTAACCTCTTCATTAATCATCTGGATGATAGAACAAATGCACTCTTAGCATATTTGCATATGTAGCTGGGAGGAGTGGCTGGTACACCAGATGAGCATGCTGCCATTCAATGGGACTTTGGCAGGCTGGAGAAATGAGCGGAAAGGAACCCCATGAAGTTCAACAGAAGGAATGATAAATCCTGCACCTGGGGACAAATAACTCCATGAACTGCTACAGGGTGGGGTCCAACTGTCTGGAAAGCAGTTTTGCAGAGGGGGTCCTGGTGGACAAGAATTTGAACATGTGTGAACAGTGTGCCCTCAACAGAAAAGGTGCCCAGCAGCATCCTGGGCTGCATTAGGAAGAGTCTTACCAGCAGGTCAGACTTGGTGAGGCCTATTTGAAGCGTTGTAGCCAGTTCTGGTCTCACCAAAGTAAGATAGACATAGACATACTGGAGTGACTCCAGCAAATGACCACAAAGACAGTCAGGGGTTGGAGCATAGGTGTACTGGGAGAGGTTGAGAGAGCTGAGATTATTCATGTTGGAGAAGAGAAAGCTCCTGGGTTATCTTATTCATATGTATAAGTAGCTAATGGGAGAGAGTAAACAAGACAGGACCACCCTCTTCTCAGAAGCTGATTGGACATGTCCCTGAGGAACCTGTTCAAGATGACTGTGCTCTGTGCAAGGAGGTTGGACTAGATAAGCTTGAGATGCCGATTCCAACCTCAGCTCTTCTGTGATTCTGTGAACCCTTTGGGTTTGGTTCAGTTTCCCTCACGCAGGACCTATCAGCTTTTGAGGTAAATAAGGTAACCTGCCTAGTTTTTATTTGTTTTTCCAGATAGGACTTATATTATGTTTTCCAGCCCCACTGAGATTCCTTACTTTTGTCCATAAATACACGAAACTGTGAAAAGAGCACCTGCCTTGCATCTGTTTTAGTTACATCTTGGTACCTGTGCCAATACAAACCAACATACTGGTGTTGCATCCAAAACCAACTTCATCACCCTGTGAAACTTGTGACTTCTGCTCTAAAAGTCTTGGCTTGGATATGAAATGGCAATATGTCCCATTACTGTTCCCAAACAGAGCCATCTAGGTTTTGTATGTTTTTGTTAATATGTGACCTGTTGTAGGTGACTGCTTGCAGAGAAGGATGGAACAAGATGATCTCCAGAGGTATCTTCCAATCTCAACAGATCTGTGATTTTGTGATCCTGTATCCTTAAACTTTCCTCCAAAAGAGTGGCTGGGAGTTGAGCTCATGCTTTTGTATGAGGATGGTAGGTAGAAATATATTTTGGAATATAGTTGATCCAACTGATGCTGTAAGTGCACTTCAGAGTTCAAGAAATAAACTTTCAAAACTGTGGCTGTCTTTAACTTCCATTGATGTGAAATCACTGGCAATTGGAATACCTAATCCCTTTTCCCAGCTACTCTCCCAAGACAGAAAATTAAGAAAGCACATTTTAAAAAAAACTTGCACGGTTATTTAAGAAGGAAGAAAAATAACCAGAACAATTTGGACAAGTTGTTTGGCCTAGAGAAAAGGAGGCTGAGGGGAGACCTCATCGTCCTCTAGAACTACCTGAAAGGAGGTTGTGGTGAGGTGGGGGGTTGGTCTCTTCTCCCAGGTAACAAGTGGTAGGACAAGGGAAATGGATTCAAGTTGCACCAGGGGAGGTTTAGATTAGATATTAGGAAACATTTTTACATTGAAAGGGTTATCAAGCATTGGAACAGGATGCCCAGGGAAATGGTGGGATCGTCATCCCTGGAGGTATTTAAAAGATGGGTAGACGTAGTGCTTAACAATATAGTTTACTGATGGTTGGACTAGATGATCTGAAAAGTCCCTTCCAACCTAGACAATTCTATGTTTCTGTGATTCTATATTCCTCTATAAAGTGTGGCTGAGAGTGTAAGAGAAGGCACAAACACATGCCAATCACTTAATGTCTAGCATTAACCAGATCAACAAACAGGGCTTTGGAGTTAGGCAATGGAAGAAATAAGTTCTTCTGCAGCCCCTGTCATGGTGAAAGGGACTATGGAGATGCACTTTTGTGCACTTTTGGGGACTATTTTTGTGCACTTCTTACATTACCCAGCACAGGCACCAAACTGGGTAAAAATACATAAGCAATCGATGGAACATGTTTTCTCAGGCATATATAAACACAGCAGAGTGGTGACCAAAGGTATAATTGATCCAAAGATTCTGGAACTACTTAAAGCATTTGGCTCCATACAATCAAAGGAACATTTTCTTTTCCTGAGGGCAAAGTTGCTCCGTTTCTTTCCCCTTTCCACATTTCCAGTCAATATATGCCTTAAAATGTTATTTTTTTTATCCTTACTGATTGTATTGATGCTTGTAGGCTCTGAAATATTGAAGCACATAAAGATCTGCTTGTAGAAATTTCTTTCAAATCTCTCTATCTTCATAAGGTTCTTCAGAATCCAAAAGCAGTGCTCTGAGATGAAGGACTTCAGTTTTCAATGATGTGCTGACTGGCAGTCTTTTGAGGACAACCAAAGGCAACAGAGAAATATCAGTTGTCTTTGCCATAGCTGCTATTGCTCAAAATCAGGTATGGAAAGATCCCCAAAGAAGAATCTGTGGAAAAGGTCAGTTCAGTATGGATTGAATGCAAAGTGGATCTGCTGGGTCAAGTATCCTGCGTCTGACGGGGTTCAACAAAGTGTGCATAAGGACTTGTATAAGGTGGCAAATACATTGCAATGTCTCCTTGGTAGTTCTTCTAGCCCCTAGTGATCTGTGGCCCAGGAATCTTTGAGTCTTTCTACTTAATAGCTGTCAGTGGATTTTTCTGCCATTTTCTACCTTCCTCAATATTTTTTAACAGAGAAGATAACCTTCTTGAAATGATAATAGTCTTTATGTAGACATGTATTTCAAAGAGACTGTGTCTTGATGTAAAAGAAAAAGAAAAAAAGGGAAAAGAAAAAGAAAAAGAAAGAGAAAAATAAAAATAAAATAAAAATAAAAAGAAAGAGAAAAAGAAAAAAGCAGAACTAAAGAATAGTCTTATGATCAAGCATCCTGTTTAGTGTCTTGTTGTTAACATACAATTACTCACTCAGTCCTCAGAAGCCATTTTATACACCCTGCAGGAGCTGGTCACTTCTAAAATCTGCCGTCTTGTGTTCTTGAATGCCATCAGAGTAGTTCATACTTATTATGTGCCTTGATGCACCTTACACTCCTATTTCAAAAAGCAAAACAAGTAACTCCAGAAACACAATGTCAAAGAAAAACAGAGTTTCTGTTTTTCCTTTGACTTGACTGACGTAATAATTGAATTGGATGGATCATTTACCTCTACATGTATCTATAGAAATGAGACTGTCACAAAGTAGTTGAGCAATGGCAAGCAGGCTGTCACAGCTTGCATTCAACTGTACAAACCGTCCTCAGAAGCTTTCAGGCTGAGTTTATCCCTTTTCTGCCAAACCATCTTTTAAAATGAAATGTATAAAGCACAGAATTAGCTGTGAGATACCTACCCGTGTATCAAATAGAGTAGCATCCATCCATCCAGGGAAAGTCACATGGCAAGGGTGATTCATCCCCTGGTTCACCTGCCTAATTTTGATGATTGCAGTGTGGCAATTTGTATATGCACTTGGTGCCTAATCTCTCACTGCTGTCAACAAAAATCTAGAGCTCATTGATTTTGATTCAACATAGTTTTTTGGTGCCACCTGAGACATCCGTGTGGCATTAACAGATATAGCACTGGACCTGCAGGAGACCCATGCTTTCTAGAGAGTTATCTGGATGTGACATGAGACCTAGGGGTATCTCAGATAGCACTGGATACCTGCGTGTGGGTGGCTAAATCAAGCCCGTCATCAGTGTTGTCAATGGGAGTCTAGAGAGCAGTTCCATGCACCTGAGGGCAGATGTCTACCATTATATAGGTCTGTAGTTAGGAATCTAAAATTTAGATCTGTTCATCTGCTCTAGTTGTCTATGCTACCATTATAAGTAATGGAAACCCTGTCCATACAAGTCAATGGAGCCTGGAAATAAGCTCACCTCACACTAGAAATATCTACGTGCATTTGGTCAGGTCAGCTACTCCCTAGACTCCACTGATGGTATCAACTGGATCTTCATTGGCTCTGACTCAAATCAGAGACAGCGCAAATGCAGACATGCACTTCTGAGGCACCTAAATGTAGGTGTCTTGGTCTGAATCCCACCCACAGACACTCACCGGAACAAAAGGATCATGTTTGAGCCTTGCTTCATAAGAAATTAACTTGAGAAGCCTTGGAAGAAGAAATGAAGGAGTCTGCTAAGACACTGACTAGCTCGTCACATCCCCACATGCAGACTTTAAGTCTGCTTTTGAATCACCTTCATCTGCCATTTCATTCACCCCTACTCACACTGTGACAACTTATGCTGTTAAATATAAGCCTCAGCTCCCTCCCCACCCCATGCCTAAACATATTCAAATTAATGTATTTAAAACACTAAAAAGTCCTTGGTCTTAAATTTTTTAACAGGAGCCTGTGCTTATTCTATTAAAAAATTAATCTGCTAGGATGTCTTTAATCAGCCAAGTCACACAAAGGCAAAATAATGACACAGTAACTTTAAGGATCCTTGACTTTGAGCTGCATTTTATAAGCATGGAAGGCAGAATAAAAAAAATCAAAAGCAGTAAAAACTTATATTATTTCTGTCAGTAGCTCCTTTTCAGAAAATGTTGTGAAAACAATCTCTGTGTGGAGGAAGCAACATACTGAGCAACAAGCCTCAATCACAGGAAGTTCATTTTTTTCCTTGGCGCGTCGCCCAGTGCCATCAGAACTAATTAAAAACAGAGCCACGCTGGTAGGAATCTCAGTGTTTGGGTTTTACAATAACGGAGCAGCAAACCAGGGGGACGTCTAATGAGAATAGTTTCTGAGTTTGTTTTCTAGCATTGGGCAACTATGTCAATTACTGGAACTACAGCTCAGGGCCAGCAACCATGCTGAGACATGAAAGAGTGTTATTTGCAGTACAGATTGAGCTGCTACTTTGATGCATGTGTTCTGCGTGTCACTTGTATACTGGTGCAGTTCCTTGGCTCCTGACTAAATAGGAAGAGGCTGATGCCACCTTGCTCTTCTTGTCTGAGGCTAGATCAAATGTTACGAGACAGGGCTTTCCCCCAGATCATTAGATATGCTCCAGTTAAAAAATGAAATATGTCCTCTTGTAAGGATTCTACTTGTAACGAAGAATCTGACTTGCAAAGGGAATTGTCAGCCAGGGACTTAACCCTTTGAGGGTTAGAGGAAAAGACAGGTTGACCTGAATATTTTAAAAGCAACCCCCATGACTCATACAATCCCTCTCCCAAACGAAAATCAAAAAATAATACATTTTAAATGAACTCACGACCGCAAAATACCACATATGCAATTCTTACCCTTAAAAATAGCCGGTGTAATATAATGCCTGTGATATTAATGTAGATATTAAATATTTTATGCTTTTATTTTAGGAACATTATTAATTTTATGAGCAAAGAAAGCAGAAGTGAGAGAGGACAACAAGCTGCAGCTAAGGAAAAGATTGCTGCGAAGATGAAGGAAATAACGTGCTCTCCATATCCACTGGGGATCAGATGGGAAGCTTAAACTGTAGCAAGGAAGATTTAAGTTAGTCATTAGGTAAACTTTCTAAGCGTAGGCTAGCTCTGCCTGGGGAGGTGGTGGAATCTCGATCGTTGGAAGGGTTTAAGAGTAGGTTAAACAAACATGTCATAAACGGTTTGATATACAAGATCCTGCCTTGGGAGAGGAAGATGGACTAAATGATCTCCTGAGGTCCTGTCCAGCCCTATTTTCTCTGCCTATTTTTACATATTGCACCTGAATTTGTACAAGTGAAAGCTATAATAAAATAGCATCACTTTGCCTCTCAGCAGCAGCCGCTACCTTAAAGTGCTAAAATCAAAGATTTTCATGCCCTATACTGAAATTCTTTCCTCTCTGGTTTAATATATAAGCTACATCTTTGTGTAGTGTATTAATTAAGGCCAACAGTAAACTAATGAAGGCCAGAATATGGGTCCAGACCTTGCAATTAGGTCAACCATATTGTTAAATTTCTTGCATGTTCACAGTTTAGGCCAATTGGTGCTTCTCCAGAGAGTCCCTGGGACTGGATCAAGGATAGCACGATCCAGGGGCCGTTCCCAACAGACAGCTTGCATGCCGCAACCTGTTTGGATGTAAGAGAGTTTAGCCATGGATACAAGCTACACTGTGCCAGCTGGCTTCAAGGAGATAGCTGATCCTGTCCCCTTTTATTTATCGTGTAGACGCCGGTGTAATTGTTTAAGAAGATAAAAGGTAAAGCCAACAGCCTAAGCCATGAAATACTAAAATTTAACTCTGTGTAACAAGATAACTCTGTACCAAGAACATAAAGTTAATAGAAATAGTTGAGAATAAATGTTATGAGGTCTGATGGCTGAAGCACTAACCTGAGACGCTGAAGAGCAGATTTCTTCCCCATGAAGGGAGGCCATGGATCCATCACTTTTGTCTCAGTTCTGCCAACTCAAAGTGCCTTCTCTGCAAGGAAGAATGCCATCTTTGCAAAGGACGCTGAGATGTTCTCAAAATTATGTAAGATCTGACTGCTGTCATCATTAGTCTTATAAAATCATGGTAACTGGGTTTAGTAGGCTTACTACCCGTTGTAAATTAGTGTGTCCAATCATCTAACTTTTGAAAGAATTCAATCCAGTTTATTCAGCCTTGACACAACAATTTCTATTGCTAAGTAAACATCAGTTAGGTATATTTTGAAAGTTTCATTATCATTGCAGGTTTCTGTCCTTTTTGCTTTCTTGTGTTACACAATTGGCATTTGTTTCATGTAGCACCTTCTGGTGTCTTAGGCTGAGATCCAGAAATGTGTGTAAGATACTGAATAACATTGTAGATTCACTGCTGTAAGCTTGCTTTGTAGTGTATTTATCAGCATAGTTATTGGTCATTGGTGTCTTTCTCCTGGCTCTGTGGGTCACCTCCTGTATTGCCCTCCAAAGTCCTACTGCATGTATATCTTCTTCCATTTGTGCTACAGGCAACACACTAATCTCTTTGCTGTGGAGAATTGCTATCAGAATGGTAATCACTTTTACTAATTATACAGTCTCCATAGAGAGAGTCTAGGTTTAAACCTAGCTGTTTAAGCTAGTTTCCTGACTACACATTCAACTTAGACAATGTTGATGTCTTGTTGTGCTCCTGAACAGTATAATAATATGAGTAAAGGAGATCCTGTAACCATGGGACCAAGTTATAGCCAGCTAGTGGGACTCATCTTTTTTTCTATCTATATACTATCACTCCTGCTACCTTAGACAGGATTGGTGGAGCAAACCCTACTGTATGAACTTCCCAAACAAAATGGAGTGACTACAACACAAATAGTGTTGTTTCCATGAGCCAATTTAGGCTTTCAGTTGTACTAACAAAACCTAATATCTTCAGAGGGAGTTATACATCAGTGTATGAGAGACTCACTTGTATCAGACTCATTTTGTTTTTAGTAGCAAATATTACATGTTATCTTTTAGGTAGTCAACCTCGCTATTTTATCACCTTACTTCTGTTCCAGCATGAACATATTTCTCTGCATTTACAGAAGGTGAAAAAAAGTGTAATTATTTACCATGACTCAGTTAACTTAAAGTGCCCATAAACCTCTATAATTTACTCGTGTACCCCCATGCTTATTCTTTCATTGTCTGTTCAGCTCATTTGTTAAATGATACTATCATACACGTCAAGAACTTTGAGCAAAGCCACAGCTTTCTTTTAAACACGAAGTTGCTCTCTTGCCTGTATGTTTGACTGACCTTTTATTACTTCAGTAAAGGTCTAGGTCCCAATTCACCATGAAAGTAAACGGATACAATTGTGTTGACTTCACTGGAATTGCACACACTTAAACCAACGGTGAATTTGGACCTCAGTAACTACATTTCCTTTTATAAGGCTGGTGGATGAGTGCTTGGGGAACAGTTAGGTTGTCAAATAAAGGCAATAGCTATATCTTTCTAGACTGTATTTATAGTGTACTCTTCCTACCAGGCTTTGCCCTGCTGAAGCCAATTGTTCCAGGTTTTATTTCAGTCGGATCGGGGAAAATGAGAAATAATTAAGGATGAAATATGTGGCATTATAAAAATGATGCTACTAACTGATTGCAGTATGGTGATCTTGGCACAAAACAAATCAATAGGCAGCTGAAGCCCTCCTACCTTCCCTGGTCATGCTTGTTTTCTTCAAATCATACTGATTACTGTGGTTAAACCATGTTGTCTTTTTTTTTTTTCTTTCTTTTCCCATTGACCACAGGACAATGGGGAATTTGGCTAAGCAAAAAAAAAAGAGTTTTGGACTGAATTAAAAGTTAAGCATCAGGTTGAAATTCTTTAAATAAAAGCAGTGGCCTGGTGTCAAAAAGGCTCATTTCTTTGATTCAATCTATTTTAGAAAAGTAAACAGTACCGAGGCTCAGATTCATGCACCAGAACTTGTTATGGCACAGTTTTGTTCAGGGAAAACTAGCTTTATTTAAACAATTCCAAGACGTAGTTCAGGCATTGCCTGAAACTATTCCTAACAAGCAGACTAGATGCAGACACCCTAATTTGAGGCTATGAGGATTTCATAATATGGAAGTGACCAGATCATGCAGTTGGCCAGAAAACAGGACCTGGAATTCTTTAGTTTATTGGTATACACGTAAACTTTGTGGCTGAATTAGGATACTTGGTCTCAGTCCTCCTGTCTGTTTATGAACCAGGAGTATTTTAGCCTCTCAGGACAGAATCCTGATCATGGAGTGATAGTTTAACTTTGAGGATGGATCCATCTGTTCTCTCAGCTTAAGCTTTTCTCCTTTATCTATGTAATAAAGTACATTGATTGTGCTAGTGAAAGAGAGACAATGGTCTGTATCAATTTAGGTAAAGCACTCTGCCTGTCCCGTCCCACCCCACCCCACCCCACCCCACCCCATCCCACCCCATCCCATCCCATCCCATCCCATCCCATCCCATCCCATCCCATCCCATCCCATCCCATCCCATCCCATCCCATCCCATCCATCTCTCTGGTACTCTTGACTAGAGAAGTAGGTTTGACTCATGGTATGGTTAGACAAAAGATCTGATCTGAGTGAACCAAGAGATCCCCAATAATTCCTTCCAATTATCTGTGAAATTTGATGCTTTCTCACATAACCCCCCCCTTAATCACCTCTGAAGTCCAGCCATCCCACACGGAGGTCCCATCCTTGTAACTTTTCTCAGCTTCTTAAACTTCTACCTGTCACAGCCAGCAGTTTCTCATGTCCCGTAACTTTGCATGGCCTGTTCAACAGCTTTGTCATGTCCTTGCAGCTTTAAGAAGGGATGTGTCCCATCTAACTAGTAATCTAGGTTCCTGCTGTAGCCAATGGACTATATCTCCAGAAAGCAGGATGAAAATTGTTCTCTGCATTGGTTATAGAAAAAAACAAAACATGATTAAACATCTAATTTTTAGATGAACTCAATCTGACTTGATGTGTCTCTTCTGCCATAATCAGAAAAAGCAGATTGACAGTGTCATTCTCTATACCTGCTCCACGAAGTGGTAAATTAGTAAAACTATTAGTTTTTCCAGAGATATAAAGCAAATTTAAATAATAATAATAATGAAACCCCCACATAACCAACAAAAATCCCAGTCTTCCTTTTCTTTGCTGAACTGAGACTCTTCCTTAAGAGCAGAAGAGGGATTTCAGGGAACCATGGCAGCAGATAACATTGTTTGTTTTCCACTGTAATTTTAACCAAATGTTTCTTTCAGGCAAGGTATTTCTCCAAGGACATTGCTAGAACTTCAGACTAATCTCAGAAAAGGAAAAAAATAGTCAAAGCTGAAACATAAGGAAGAGGTGGATGAAGGAAAATACATTTGGGTCTGGCTATGTTCAATGGGAGTCCTCTCACAGCTGGTCCAGAGTTTGCTGCTGCAGCCCAAGAACACCCTAACATTACACTTGGGAACACTGTGAGCATTTGACCTTCTCCAGTTAAAATTCAGGTGAAGGAGAGGGATTTGCTGACTTTCTCTTACATCTTTATATTATCATCTTAACATGCAGGTAAATGATGGTGTAGGAATTCTCTTCAGTTACAGTGGTTCATAATGTGTTCAGTGTGGATGGAGTCAAAGCGGCAAGGTTAGGATACCAAAAAAAACCTTATATCAAGTTTCTGATTATGACTCAGTAAAACTTGGCCTTTGATTTTTTAAAGTGATATGGGTCTTTCAAAATCAGATTAATTTTGTCTTGCTAGGAGTCATGGGTTTGCCTAGGACTGTAACCAAAGGAGAATTTGCCTCATTAGTTGCTTAGGATATTTGAACAGATCAATTGCTCATGTTTATCAAGTTTAACCTGGCATTCATCTGACTAGGTGCAGATGCCTACAATGTAGATGTCTATAATGCAGATGTCTATGTTAGAGTTGGCTGTGTAGACCCTCTATAATGCAGTGGAGAGAAAGAGACCACTCTGTTGTGGGAGTTTGTTCATCCTTAGAAAGTGGGTCAGATGAATCGCACGCTTAAAGCTGCTTTTTTCCATTGTAAGGAAAGGGAATCTGCAGTAACAAATTTGGAAGTGTGATGTAGACATCAAAAAGTAGGTGAAATGGGTTTGAGTCTCTTTTCTGAGATTATCAGTTTTGGGAAATCCTAAAGGTAAAATTAAATCTGTCTGGAAATTTGCTTTCCTTTTTTGTTTTTTGTTTTTTCCTGGGGACAGCCGTGAAAAACTGGAGGGAATAGGAGGATATTAATAAGAGTGATTGGGAATGTGTTTGTGAAGAGATTGAAAACACCCAGGTGAAGCAGGGAAGTCACTGAGGGTTACTGAAAGATGAAGCAGAACAACCATGGGACAGCAGAATCCCATGCGCCAATTCTTTCCAGAAGGAGCGAGAAGTTTATCTTACAGAAGAAGAAAGAAAGAGTGGCTGGAGATGTGATGCAAAATTACTTCCCGTACGAGGAAAACAGTGAAGGGAGTGGGAAGCAGAGCATGGGAATATCTAAGACAAAAATGGGAAAAAAGTTAAGAAATTAAGTTCTATTGATAACATAGCAAAGACAATTGGAAAAAAAGACTTGTGTATGGCCAAGGCCTAGTTAAGGCTCATAATTGTCAAGAGATTCACATGTGCATTATTCATAGCTTGTGATGTAGGCAGTTGTTTGTTTTTTTTTTTTTTTTTCTAAAGGATATAAAAGGAAATTTCGATTCACATTTTTATTTTCTGAATATTACAGGTCAAGCCCCAATGAAAGATAACTTTCCACAGGGGCTCCAACACAAAAAGGGAAAATATTGAGACCTCAGCTGTGCTGAGGACATTTTTCAGTCCAGCAGAACCTCCTCATAAATAACATCAGCACAAGACAGGGGAACAAGTCTCATTGTCTTGAATTTTCAATTTGGAGATGTACTTTCCTATTTATCAGTTTTGTGTCTTTAAGGTTGTTAGGCAACTAAGAGTCTATTCTTTCTTTTCCTATGCAGAGGTACCTCTCTGATTGCTACCGAACCAATTCACCCTGTGATTCCTACAGCAGTGTGCATGCTTGCTTATGCCTGTGATTTTATTCATTTGCCTCGGGTGTAAATACGCAGTACTGTTGCCAGCTCAGTGTACACAAGTTTACAGAAGTAATCCACATAATAATCCAAATACTTTCAGATTAGTGAGACAGGCACTTTCTTACTTTTCAGCGTTGGTAATCCTACCTTTTCACTTCCCAAACCATTATGATTGTTGGCCAGATAAGGGTTAGCGGGAAAAGAGATATTCTCTTTTAAGTGCTGTTCCCAAGTTAATCTTATTGCAAAGCTCTCCATAATTTATTTACTGAAGATCATTTTAAAAATCAGATGGGGGTTGGGGGGAGGGTGATGTCTAACTTGCGTGCATGGAATAAATAAGCATTCTTAGTTTAGTATCTTCTGGACAAACGTCGATATGACAAAAATAATCCCTACGACTGGGAATATGAGGGGCCCTTTCTGGCACACCCATCTACAAGCCAAAGACTGAATGAGGACACGAGGGCAAGGAGCTGAGATATTCTTTGATCCTAAGCACCAGGATATAAGTATAATATTTGGGACAATGTGGGAAAGATGATTATAGTTGCTTCCCATGTTCTGTGAATAAATAAGAGGATCAAGTCCCAAAGGCAGACAGTTTTATACCTTTCTTTAGTTCTGGTGTGTGTGTAAAGCAGAAAAAAATATTTGCTTCCATGGGCACGAGTCTATTGAGAGAATAAATCTATTAATGCTTAATGCCAGATAATAATTGGGCCCATATAAGTAGCAGCTAGGTAGGCTGGTGTGTGAAAGAACACATTCAAAACGTTGAATGAAAGTTTCAAAAATATTCAGTATTATCCTTTTCTGACTGAGATTTTTACTACTGATTTGACTGAGAATAGAATTATATCAGTATCAGATATTTATATGAATCACATCCACAAGACATAACTTGTCCCCATTTTATGTCAGCTCTGGGGATGGCTTCATGCCATGAAATTTATTTTGATACTAATACTACAAAAAATGATTTTTTCAAATTGCTCAGAAGACATACAATCATTTTTAAGGGCTAGGTTGGGGGTGTTATGTACTCTCTCCAGTTCTTAATATATTTCTCACATTAAAAGATTAAAATTGTCATGCTATTTTGATAGATACTCCATATTTGTCATTTTAATGACAAAGATCATAAAAAGGAAAGGGAACTGTTCAGGATACACTCCCCACACTCTTCTGACACACTAACGAGAAGGAGAAAGCGGCTAATAGCCAGCCAAAGGTGTTGAAGTGGCAGGATAAGATCAATGTAGTCAGTCCCTGTAGCGCGTATTGCAACAGGGTAGAAAATGATTCGTACTGTCTCCTCAGCCTCCTCAAAAAAACAGTAAAAAAAAGTAAAGAAGGTAAATTCAAAAATACATTACACAGTCAGAAGTTTTCAGGTGACAGATCTGGACATGAGAAAATTCTGCCACACTGAATTGTTTGGTAGATATGATGTTATTTAACACAGTTGTTTGATTCTTTTTTGGTGTTTTTTAAAATTCAGAGTTAAAATTTTTTAGGTGTTTTTTTTTTTTTTTCAGTATCTAGTTGACCTCACCATTTGGAGGAAAGGTCACATTATTAGAACATGTTTTACTGATGTTGCTTTTACATCTCCTTTTCTATTTTCTGTCCCAGTTCTTTCAGAGAGAAACACAATCCAGTGAGAGCAAAACGCTGCAATCCAAATCCAGGTTTTTTTCTCAAACACATTCTTGATATTTAAATGAGTGAGATAGACAGTAATAACAGATAAGAAACAGAATGATTACAGGTAAGGAGCTAAACCACAGAGCAATGAAGTTTTTTGTGTGAAATGTCAGACAAGAGGCTTATTGAACAAGTAAGACTGATTTCAACAAGGGCTACAATGGGCTATCATAGAATCATAGAATCTTAGGGTTGGAAGGGCCCTCTGGAGATCATCTAGTCTAACCCCCCTGCCACAGCAGGGTCACCTACAGCAGGTTGCACAGGGGCACGTCCAGGCAGGTTTGGAATGTCTCCAGAGTTCGAGACTCCACCACCTCTCTAGGCAGCCTGTGTCAGGGCTCTGCCACCCTCACAGGAAAGAGGTTCCTCCTCATGTTTAGGTGGAACTTCCTATGCTCAAGTTTGTGCCCATTACCTCTTGTCCTGTCACTGGCCACCACTGAAAAGAGCCTGGCCCCATCCTCCTGACACCCACCCTTTAAGTATTTATAAGTGTTGACAAGGTCCCCCCTCAGTCATCTTTTTTCCAGACTGAAGAGACCCAAATCTCTCAGCCTTTCTTCATAACAGAGGTGTTCCAGTCCCCTCATCATCTTGGTAGCTCTCTGCTGCACCCTGTCCAGCAGTTCCCTGTCCCTCTTGAACTGGGGAGCCCAGAACTGGACACAGTGCTCCAGGTGCGGCCTCACCAAGGCAGAGTAGAGGGGGAAGATGACCTCCCTTGACCTGCTGGCCACACTCTTCTTGATGCACCCCAGGATGCCATTGGCCTTCTTGGCCACGAGGGCACATTGCTGGCTCATGGTCATCCTGTTGTCCACCAGGACTCCCAGGTCTCTTTCCACAGAGATGCTCTCCAGCAGGTTAGCTCCCAACCTGTCCTGGTTCATGGGGTTATTCCTCCCCAGATGCAGCACCCTACCCTTGCCCTTATTGAATTTCATAAGGTTCCTCTTTGCCCAACTCTCCAACCTGTCCAGGTCTCTCTGTATGGCGGCACAGCCTTCTGGTGTGTCAGCCACTCCCCGCAGCTTTGTGTCCCCACAGCTTTTATCCTGTCTCTTAAGATAAAAAATTAAGCAACATAAATCAGAAAAGGAAAAATTATTCTTCCATGTGACTCTACAGATCATTATTATTACGTTTTTTTAAGATCTCAGATTTGATGAAATTTTCTCCAGATAAAGATTTTTTTTTTTTTTTTTTTTTTTCTAGGACTGTCTTGGCTTACCGATGAACTGGTAATGTCTCTCCCATATCTGGGAGAATGCGTGTCTGTGAGAATCCATGCAAGGGAGTGTCCTAACAATTAAGTTGTATACAAAGAGGAGGACCCTGGCTTAGATCATTTCCAAACCCGGTTGAGTTTACTAGTACAGACAGAACTGTAAAACCCAGTAATCTTAGAGCTCCAGATTTCTGTTATGAAATTAAGAGTTTCAAAGCTTTACAAACGTTGACTCTGTCTGGGTCAAGTCCCATCTCTGCAGCAAGGAGTACAAATACCCAGAGGAGTCTGGTTAGAGACAGAGTTACCCAAACTAGTTTTCTTGCTCTAGGACTATGACTTTATCCTAGGAAGGGCTAGGATGAACCCCCAGGCTCTGTGGGGTTCTGGAAGCTGCCTTTATATATCTCCCATAAAGAGGACACTCTTGTTAATTCATGGTTCTTACTTTCAGCAGTGACACTGAAATAATTTCAGTTTCTCTGAGCCACAGGGGGTTTCTCATTGATGTGAAATATTGCAATGGTTTTGTTTCAGGCCAATTTAGACATTTACATTATGTTTAAAGAACACTATAATTTCCTGACAACTCAAAGTCCTGCTCTTCAGCCAAATATAATTGGTTTTATTCCATCATTTGACACTCCAAGGTTAGAATGAAACAGAATATGACTGATTTTCCATCTTGGCTGTATTGTCCCTTATTTGTCAGAAAAGGATTGTGAAAAATCCTATTTAATCTCAGAAAAGTTTTTGGCTGGTTTGTCTCCCTGTTATAACAATGTGTGGTGGGATTTGCACCCTCGGATTTCCAGCTGTGGTCTCTTGAATGCAGAGGTTAAGTGAGGTAGACACACCAGTCCAACCATTCGGCACAAATAAAGGAAAGTAAAGCCAAGAAATATCTCCATCCTGTTGTCCTAGAAAGGCTGAGACATGAGACATCTGGTCCTGTTCACACAAAGACAGTGTTCTTGCAAATGAATGCCGGGTGTGTAATTAGATCCAGTTCTGCAATCCTGACCACAATCTCTTCTCTCACCATCAGCAAGACTTAGTCTGATCAGTTTTTAGGTCTGTGTAACTGTGACTTTGGACTACCTTCAGAAATGTTCAAAATGTTCTCCTCCTTTCAGTTTTTGCTTTTCTTCCTTGCTTTCTAGACCAAAAGAAAAAAAGCAACAAAAAACACCAATTGAGGAATCAGTCATTCCAGCAACCCATGGCAGAGGGAACGTATGTAAGAAGGTTGTTTGAAATTTGAATGTGAATTTTGTGTGGACTGTACTGAACTAATGGGTAAGCTCTTCTGTGTGGTGTAAAGTTTATTTTCCTAGGACCTCAGTGCTTTAATATGCTGTCTTGATGCAATTGTGGACATGGTCCGCTGAGACTTACCCTGACAAGTTCCACAGACTTCAGTAAATGTGTGCTCGTGAATGACGCTCAGCACAAATCATCTTTTCTAAGTCAGATTTTTTCTAGAAGGAGGATTGTATCTTCTGTCTCCTTTTGAAGATTGACACAGGGTTCCTTTAAGCAGGTAGGACTGATAAAATCACAGGAGGTGCTACACTCGGAAACGGAGTAACTGTTTACATTTTTACATGAATTGATATGACAAGAACAACCACTTTCTTTTGCAACGGGTCCTGCTATTTCTGTCAGACTTGAGTAAGACCTCCCTTTCAAGCTTCACTATGTCCATGTCAATATTACTCTGTCCATTCCAAGTGACATAAAATCACCCGCTATCTGTAAAGACAACACTTTTTGTTATGCCACTGGTAATAGTGCAGAACAAGAGCAGCAGATGTAGATTCAGCTCTTTACTATTGAGAGGCAGGAGCTGTGTTGTTCCAGGAGATGACAGGAGTCTTTTCATTTCTCCAGCTGTCTGGAGGCAGGCAGGAACTTGCATAACACTGGAAGAATAACACTCCTGCACAACTAGAATTTTTTTCTGTTTGGTAGAAGGTCCTGGAAGGAACCACCTTTTAAGCTACCTCCTGTCCCTTCTTTCTTTTGCTCCTTTCCCATGACGTGGGGAAAGGGATGCTAAGGAATAACCCAGGGGCGATCCCTACTAAGGGATGACCATGTTATTTAGGTCATGGATTTGGGCAGACAGCCTCCAGTACTTGCTTGCTAAGCACTGAGCAAGCTTCAGCCCATAATATCACTCTGACATTGTCTTTGTCTAAATGTGTGTTTAGAGGAGGGGTTGTTTGATTTTTGGAGGAAGAATAAGTAAGAGAGAAAATGCCTACAGCATAATTAAAAAGTTGTTGCTCTAATTTTTCTCCTTACTTTAGAATCCTCTGTTGGCTTTAATTAAGTGCTTGAATTAAGATCGTAAGGCAAACAGTTTTAGATGATTTTTTTTTTTTTTTTTTTAAATGAAAGCAAGCTCACTCACCAGGTGGGTTTCTCCTCAGGTGCTTACTGCTCTAATATAGACAATCCACATGGGCAAATCTGCAGGCTGTGTGCTCTCTTCCTGAGTGCTTGGGGGCTCGAAAGAGGTGCTCGTCCGCTCCTCTCCCCTGCTGTCCCCAACTGTGTTTTGAGAAGATGTTCGCAGTTCTGTGAGCATTTGAAGGATGTGTGCAGCGAGGAGGGAGAGGGATTGTTAAGGGTGGTTCACAGATTCATAACTAGGGGCAATGAGATGAAATTGAGCAAAGGGAAAATGAGGTTGGATATCAAGACAAACTTCTTAAATGTCTGTTAGATCATTTGTGAAAGAGTCTCCCAACGGTAACCACAGATGCTCTGTTGGTTGAGTCACTTAAAAGTATCTGTCTAGGTCATCGTATGCTCCCTATTACTGCAGCATCTAAAAAACAATCACAGATGCTTGGAAAATTGGGCCAAGAGGGACCTGGGGAGGTCATTTTGTCCTCAAGAGGTGAATGATTCTACTTAAAACATCCCCAGAAGACAACTATCAAACAATAATGAACTATACAACCCCTCATGAGGAAAAGAACTATTATTTTCCCACTATAAATATGAAAAATCAAAAATACAGGGAAAGTAAATGTTTTAACCAAGTCACACAGAAATTATAGGGCAGAGACGGGAATTGAAGTCAAAGCCTTACAGACTAAATGCAACACCAAAAGAACATTCTTCTTTGGTCTAATTGGTCTGTAAGAGAAATTGGTGAGCATGTTTTTTCATGTAACACTGGTATTAATCTGTTCTTCTGATTAGGTAGGTGGACTGCTGGTTCTCTTCAGTCCCCATAAAATTTCTTGTTTCCTCAGCAAATTAAAAAAAAAAAAAAGGATAGATCGTTATCAGTGATTTGCCAGTTCTAACAAAAAGCCCTCACTTACTGCAAACGTAATAAATGCTTGTGATTTTTTTTAAACTTTGTCACTTTAAACATTTTCAACACTCTTCAATAAACAAAAAGGAAAAACTTCCCAGGCCAAACTGGGAACCTGAGAAGTAATAGTAACTAGCTGATCTTGTTCCTATTAGATCAGTCACAACTAGGAAGAAAATGAAAAACACTTGACAATTTCTAAATTGAATTTTATTCTTGTTGGGATCTCTTGCAGACTGTGTTGTGCTATGGTGATCTCGAGGTGTTACAAACATATGCTGAGGATAAGGTGCGAACTCCTGTTGATGGATAATCTAGTAAAAGAGAGAAAAACCACAAAATTATCTTTTCAATGTAAATTGCTTGCTGAGCTATGGTTTGAAAATTAAGATAAAACATTTAAATATTTAAAACTTTATTGAGACTTACCAGTAATCAGTAACCTGAACCTGGTCTATTGGATTTGCCAATAGTTGAAGAGCCAACACCTGTTTTGTTAATGGAACTATTCAAGTTATTCTGGATTTACACCAATGACATGAGTTGATGATATGAGCTATGGCTTTTGAAAATCTATATTTGAAAACCAGTTACTTTGGATGTCTTTGGTTTTGGATAGCAACTTTGCTTTATTTGCTTTAGTGTGGGTTAGCATGTGTGATCACGATTTTATGAAAATCAAGCACCTGTTTCACACTTGGCACTCAAAATATCACTAGGCCAAAGTGATTCTAAATCTAGACTCCCATGCTGCCAGTTTGTAATCTGATCTATGTGGGTATAACTATGCATGCACTGATTACAGCAGGACAGGAATGAACAACTCAGCCTGTAGGTAGGGAGGAGGAAGGTGCGGAAGCTAGTAAGGTTGGGAGACTTGGTTGCCTTTTTATCCTGCCTTGCTAAAGAAAATGTAAGCATTCCCGCTGAATTTGTTCAGCTTTAGTCTATATCCTGAAAGAATTAAGCTTTTTGTGTAGGATTCATCTCACCCAAATTTACATGTCTAAACATTAGATTTCTATCTGTGAAATACTCACCCCAGACTCTGTTTAAAATTGATGGAAAGAAATACGAATCTTCTGGGAGTTCATTTGGTGACCTACTCTATACATTTCTTTCAGGGAGAAATGAACCCCTTCAGGAACTGCTTATTTTCCTGCGTTGATTCCAAATGAAGTGTAAGTGGTCTAGACTAGATACAGACAACTAACTTCTAGATCCCAAGTTATGTGCAATGTGATTTGTCCATCTTTAGGGATCCGTTCATTTCTTGTAGCGTTAGAGATAACAGTTCTGAAAGCATGGTCAGACATTATTTCTCAGTGAATGAGTTGAGCAGCTCTAATAAATATACAAGTATAATCCATGCCATCCTCAAAGGCACTCAGAAAATGCATGCGTGTCTGGTCCTGACTTGTTAACAACCATAAAGACAGCAGTTGGAAGCGTTTAATACAGCTGTATGAACCATGCACTCTCAAACAGCTTCATCTGCTGTATTTCCTCCCAGTGGCAAATAAAAAAAATCCACTATAATTAGGGCATAATTCTGTTAAATTTGTGCAATAAAAGCATTATTAAAAGAAAGAAAAGATTGTCCTTTTAGGCTGCGCTGCAGTGGAATCAAGCGTAGCTTGTTAGAATTATTTTTGTTATTATTGCATTATTTGGTTATTGTGTTACCCCTGAAAAGCTGTAAAGGAAGAAAAAGGCAGGGTAGATGGAATTTCAAAGTGACTCTTTTATTCACTATTGAAATCTCATTGGCTATATATGTGCAGAGTGATATCTTGGAGGAGTTGTTAGCCTTGTGTGTTACTAAAGCTCAGTTCCTTGAGACCATAATTCCCATTTACACAACTTGCCTACAGATCCCATCAGCCTTGGTGTCCAGTTAAGTCTGGGCCCTTCTACCACAGTCTGCTTTGCCTTCTGATGTTTATCATATAATGTTGTGACAAGGCAAAGAGGACAGAGCGAGAATTTGAGGCCAGGGAGGAATGCCTTTGAAGTCATAGCCAATGTTTTCCAAACCTAAAAAAATCACTTCAGCAAGGTTAGTGACTCGAGTAGGAAGTTAAATTAATCTCAAATCTGCCCCAAGTTTATCCTTTGGAGAAGTATCGACATAGATATCCTGCCTATTAAGGGCAGAGGCAGAAAGCTTTGAAAAACATTGATGATCAGCAGAACATGACATTTCCTTAACTCCTAAGGAGAATAACCTTTTACCAGGCTATAGAGTATGTTCTATGTACTTTTCTCACTCCATCTCTCAAAGAAACACCTTCTATCTATTGTAGATACACTGAAGAACTACCTCACTTTGACTCACATTTCAACATTAACTACAGAAGCATAAAGTGTGATCTGCAGAATCTGCTAGAAAAGATATCTCTGCTGCGTTCCAAACTTGGAGGTTTAAATTGCTGGCAAAGACTTTAATAGCCCAGTTAAAGCTTTACTGTCTGAATCTGCAACAGAGGTCTTAGGGAGAAGTCCATGTCTGAGCTGAACAAGGCAAACGTGTCATTTCTTCCCATATTATTTATATATGAGTGCCTGAGAGACCAGTGGAAATAGTGGGAACTTTAGGATGAAACCTTCTTCAGAAAAAATCTGTTCCTTAATACAAAAGAGATGCTTGCTCCTTCCTCTCAACTCTGAGGGTGAGATTCATCCGGCAAACAGTGTTACAATTAGAATTCGTTGTCAGAATTGCATATGCAAAGGTAGTGCCTTTAAGCAGGCTGTGTGCTGAAGTTCCCATTAAGTCAAGGGAGATCTTATCGATACAGCCAACAGAGCCTGGGCAGGTAGCAATCTCATCTTGGAGTAGACACCACCATCTGATCATCTGGACAGTCAACTGGGCTGTTGGCTATGTTGACCTGGGAAACGATTCAATTCCCTACACACACTGTAAGATTTTCCATTTGTCCTCCAGTTTCTGCTCCAGACCTTGTGGGTCTCCTGTAAGGCTTCTGTCACATCTGCCAGTGTTGTGCAGATGTCTCAGGAATGTTGAAGCCTCTCAAACGTCACTAGAAGCCTGCTTCTAATAACTAAATCTGGAGCTTTGTCTAAAGCTGAAACTGAATCTTATTATAGTAGCAGAATTCAGTTGCCTTAACATAGGCTTCTCATGCCATTTGAGGTACTTCAGGATATCCAAGACATCTGCACAGCACTGACAGATATGACATAGGACTGATGGAAACCAGCAGCCTTCTGGAGTGGCAGCTGGAGGCCAGGGGGAAAACCTATGAGGTCTCAGATGGCACAAGATGCCTATGTGTGAGTGACTGAATAGGTCCATAAGCATCTATATTGGAACTAGTTTCCTCCAGTTTCCTTTATAGTCAACAGAGAGAAACAGGGAGCTCAACTTATATTCCTAAACTTAAGTCTTCAGTGCCATCAGAGATACCCTAGGTTTTCCACCTGGCTTCCAGCTACCAGACCAGTTGGGTGTTGGTCTCCTGGGAGACATATCTGGGACATTCTGGGACATCAGAGACGCCCCTGATCCTGGGACATATCTGCCAGCCTTATGTGGCTGTCTCAGGTACCCTGGGGCATCTCAAATAGAGCTAGGCTACTTGAGAGTATTGAGTATATAAGTATTTTACCCAGCTACTTTTATAGCTTCCTGTGGAATTCTTTATGGTAAGGTTTCACTAATTATTGACCAAACAACATTCAAATGGCCATTCAAGTGCTCCTTCGTATCTGACATTACTGTATTCCTGAATGCTAACCCTATTGTTCCGGTTATGTTACTCATATTCTGGGGTGCTTCTCACTGTAGTACATAGCTGAAAACAACATTCCCTTTTGGGACACCCACTGAGGTGACCTAAATGGTGAACTAAACATTGTTTAGAGACTTGTCCTCCCCTGACAAGTCATTGCTGCTTTGGGAAATGGTTACCCCTTTTCTGACACAGTGGCCTTAAATTAGGTTAAGGTATGGACTCTCAAAAAAAGGAGACCCATGTTTCCATTCTGCAAGGGAAAACCCTTGGAATTTTTTCTTGATTTAAAGCCAGGCAATCCTGATATTTAACTTGAAATTTAATAATAATAATAATATTAATTATTATAATAATAGACTGCAATGTTCATTTTAATTTTATATTAGCAATTCAAATTGCATGTTCTGCTTTGAAAATAGTATATGTCATTATATAGTAATTATGATGTAATAATTAAATGTGAATAGCATTAATCTTTTAATTCATCGTGACATTCAAAGGGAAAAGAAGTCTGATCAATACGGATTTGTTCACTTCAAGCCTCTTGATCTAATTGCAATGGCCTTGGCAAGCTGTCCTCGGTAACTTTTTTCCAGTTTTAAAATGGAACTTATTTTCCAGTGTGGATTTGAGCAAAATAAAGCATGCACCTTTTGTCCTGTATCAGGGTTTTTCACCATGCTCCTTTGTGGCTTGGCCAGTATTTCCATCTCCAAGCTGTGTCATGGCCCTGCTTCCATCTGCAGCTCCAAAAATGAGCTACACTTAGTTGGTCTGATCCGTGTTGTGATTGAGGGAATTGTTTGTATTGCTGGTGAAGGGTGTGGAGCACACATCTTATGAGGAGCGGCTGAGGGAGCTGGGGTGGTTCAGCCTGGAGAAAAGGATGCTGAGAGGAGACCTCCTCGCTCTCTACAACTGCCTGAAAGGAGGTTGTAGCGAGGGGGCATGTCGGTTTCTTCTCCCAAGTAACAAGCAATAGGACAAGAGGAAATGGCCTCAAGTTGCCCTAGAGGAGGTTTAGATTGGATATTAGGAAAAAATTCTACACCAAAAGGGTTATCAAGGATTGGAACAGGCTGCCCAGGGAAGTGGTGGAATTATTATCCCTGAAGGTATTTAAAAGATGGGTAAACATGTCACTCAGTGACATGGTTTAGTGATGGTTTTTGTCAGAGTTAGGTTGATGGTCGGACTTGATGATCTAAAAGATCCCTTCCAACCTACGCAATTCTATGATTCTATGATTTTTTGATTCCTGTTTGTGTTTCACACAGGAAAGAAAGGCTGTGATTGAGCACAGGTTAATGGAAGAACATATTCCCCAAGTGCAGCCCCTTCACCAGTGGTTCATAGTGATCTCTTTTATCAAGTGCTGGATTCTCAGCTGGCAAAAATGAGTGCAGTTCTCTCCTCTCCAAGTTTACACCAGCCCTGTGCAACCAGGGAGGACTGCAGAGCAGATTAACTGAGCTGGACAGCGTGGTACGCAGCTTTAAAGTGTTATTTTTTTTTCTCTCTCTCTCACTTTGCATCTGCCAGTTCGCATGGTGCAGTCTTTTGCTGTACTACCCAGGCTGAGACATGTCCACAGCTATCAGTTTTCACCAAATTGCTGAAGGGTGAAATTTCACCATTTCTGCCAGAAAAAAGCAGTTTTGCTTTCCCCCCCCCGCCCCCATCTAGACAAATAGCATCATTTCCCTAGAGAATCAGATCCTTTGTAAGAACAGAAGGACTTTTTTATTCCTTTGCCTCAAATGGAAATCTGTCGTACCCTTTCTCTCTTTTCCTCCCTGATACAGCCATAATATTCAGTAAAGAAACGAGTCTTCTCTGAAGCTGGGATATATTAGTATAAGTGCATGATTGGTGGAAAGGGGCGTTACCAAAAGGCTAAAGCTCAGTCCTGAGAATCAGGACACCTGGTTTCTCTCCATGGGTCTGTCCCTGTGTCCCAGCCAGCCATTTATCCTCTGTGAATGTTTATTTACCTTTCTGTATTTGTATTTAATTATAAGCCATTTATAATCTGCCACGTGTGTATTGACAGATTAACGTTTAGTAGTGATTTGACAACTCAGACAAAAAATAATCTGTGCTGTAAAACTGAAAAATATTAATGAAAGTTATTAAAATTAATGATGTAAAGTGTTACAGGTATCATTTAATCTATTATTGCAGGTTTCTTTGTAGGCTTGTTGCCGAGCTATCATTTAATCTTTTTCAGCCCCAACAGTTTGAAGTTGCTTTCTTTCTTAATCCACAGATTTTATCCAGGAGGAAAGCGTGTTTTTTTCCTTTAAGCCCCCCTCCCACTACATTACATTTCAAACTATATTACATGGGTCACATTATGGGCTGCTGTCACATGCAGGCCACGATGTAATTCAGCATGACACATGACAAGCAAAGATGTGTTGAAATATCTGAGACTATTAGATCCAAACAACCTTCTGTTAAAGTTTTTTATTAACCCATAAATATTCTCCTGGCTGACCAGTGTCCCAGAGGAATAAATACCCCATTAGAGGAAAAACAAAAGCCTGAGTATTGTCCAAAAATGGCATCATTAAAAGCAAAAAGGGAAAAAACCTTTTTTTGTACATGCTATTCTCATGTTAGAAATGACAAAACCCAGCAATAACTATAAAAAAAAATGCACAAGCCTATCTAATCATACTGAAAATAGATAATAGAAGATACTGATAGCACTGGATGTTAGAAACATATCAGAATTTTTAACAGTGAAAGGGCTGATGGAGAAAAAATGAATGAGTGTTGAAAGACCAGTACGGTTGTTGAAATCAAGCTCAAGGTACAAAAGACAGTTGAGGTGATACTTAGATAGGATTTTTCACTTTTCTGATATTACACTGTAAAAATAATCTGAATGAAGATGGAGTTAAGGGAGTGAGGCAGAAGGACTAGGAAAAAAGCAGTGCAGGAGGTTCATGGGCAAGGAATGAGATGCTGACAGCCTTATGCTCCCCAAAGGTGTGGAGAATGGCTGAGGATGTTGGAGGGCTGCAAAGATGTCAGGTAACAAACAGGAGAAACAGGCAGTGGGTAAAGTGAATCTTGAATTAAGCTTTGGAGCTGAGAAATATATTTCTAATGAACAACCATAAGAGATACCTGGGCTGATGGGAGAACTAGCTGGAAAAAATTCTTTTGTGGAAAAGAAACAGTAAGTTAGAAGTTGTTCATCAAAAAGAGACTGGAAAAGAAATGGAGAAGGAAGCTATTTGAACAAACAGATCTTTCCACATAAAGAGATAGGGTAGAAAAGATTCTACTCCAGAGCTTGGGATGTGTCAGTAGCTCCCCAAAACTCTTCATCGTGTTAGAAATACTAAATTGGCTGGAGACAGCCATAAAGTATAACATACTCAAACTGGGTTCACTGTGGACTGGTTTGCAACTATTGTAGAGTACCAGTATGATAAAACGGTATCTCCTATAGATGAGATGGAGCTGTGGATAACAAAAAATTAAGAAATTATGGGATTTCTCAGTCAGTGTGGCTTGTGAATTGGAAGTAAGACGACTAAAGCTGGCTCCAAAAGCCCTTTGAGATGAAGTGTTCTTTCTCATGGATGAGAACGGGTGACTGGAAGTGGAAGAAAGGATGAACAGATTTGTTCAGTTCTGTCAGGAACTGAAGACAATCTCAGGTATGAAAAATCTAAGAACGATTCACAATATTTATAGTGTGCTGCAGCTTTCCAGTGGGAGATGACACAACAGCATCATGAATATTAACTAGCGGCTCTAGGACAAAGCTATAGGTCTTTTAGAAGATGGTGCTGTTGTGTGTTCTGAAGGAAGGTTATGCCATTTTAAATTTACAATTTCTGAAAATATTTGCATTTTTTACTACTTGATTTCTGCCTTCCTTTCTCCCCTCTATCTGCTGCTTTTTTCCCCCTTACGATCTCAAGTGACAGAAGAAAATAAACCAAGAATAATAGCGAGCCATGTTTATTATGCACAGTAAGCATAGGTCCCTGACAGGATACTTTGGCCAGATGTTGGTCTTTGCTGATGCTGTTTTGCAGTTGGAATACCAGTTTAACCATCCCCTTGGGAATTTCTTCTGCATGGATGAATCTCCAGATGGTGAAGAGCAAGCTTAGTAGTTCCTGTATAAACCACTCTTTGGTGTCAAGAGCATAAGTAAAATAACGCTATCTATCTGGGACATTCCTTCAAACCACACTTTCCTTGTCATTAGAACAAGTTCCTTGGTGTACAAGCATAATGATGCAAATTAGAGTAGCTTTGGCGATACTCTAATTTATGACATGAATAGGTCCGGTCCTTGGTGACACGAGGAACTTGAGAGTATTCAAACATGGAGTCAGTAAAAAACTTCCATAAAACGATCCTGTTCTTGGACCAGACACAAATTAGACTGCTAAAAACAGTGTTCTGCTCTGAGGCTAGCCTTGTAACACCGTGTTTTGCTTATTGTATTAACCCAGACGAAATATGGTGATGCCAGTTCAGAAAATACAAAACCAATTATCTGTGCCTTTCCTTCTTCATAAGAGGTTGGGTTTTTTTGTGAGTGTGCATGTGTGTGTTGCTGTGTCTGCCTAAGAAGAAAGTCAAATGATGTTGAATGTCCAATGGGGCAAAAAAAATTCCTCCTTTGCAAGGCTTCAAAAGCATCCTCTAACTGTTGACTATATGGGGAATGTAGATACTGATGGGAAAGCTTTAAAATCACTTAAAATTTTGTTGAACTAAAATATGGGATAACTAAAAGAATAGGGCTAAACTAGTTAGGTAAGATCCCACTCTAGAACTCTTTGAAAAAACAACATGTCTTGATTGTGCAAAAGGTTCTGATTTGGTACTAGAACCATTTGGTAAAAAACTGATGTGAAACACTGGAATAATTTACATTTTAATTTATATTACCTAGGGCTAGTCCATCCTATAGACAGAGTTGAAGAGTCAACAGGGGTAGAAAGGAAGGATTTTTTGTTTTTTTTTTTTTTTTTTAAATCTTCAATTATGAGCTTCTGATTCATTTGTTTGTTTAGCAATCAAAAATCATATTCACATTTCCTGAACGGGCATGTCCATGTTCTTAGCAGGTACAACAATGTGGTTTGGGCCACAGGCTGCAAAATAGCTAGAGTAGCCCTGTTATACATGAGGTCAAACTGTAATGGTCCCTTCTAGCTTAGAAAACCCATGCAGCTATGAAACACTACATATTTCACTGCATTCAGCAATAACATCCTCGAATGTCTAACAGGGAATAGAAAAATCTGTTCAGATGAAATAAGTCTCATCAACATTCACAGTTTAGGCCAGAAGGGTCCATTAGATCACCCAGACTAAGGTTTGGTATTTCACAGACCATTGCGTTCAACCCTTTCTCGCTCTATTATAACTTCTGTTTGCCTAAACATTTTGCCAAAGCCCTTTTTCCTGCTTCAGCATCATACTAGGTCCTTTTCACCGTCACTACTTGCCAGGATATACTCTCTAGATATGCCCTCATTCCTTGTTCACACATTTCCTTGCAACAGTATTAAGGCGCATCTTTTTTTTTTTTTTTAATTTGGTTTATCAAGATACTCAGGTGGCTCTGTCTGCTTACCTTTCTGTGTTGATTTTAACATATTTTAACAGAATTCATTTTATATTTATTTTTAGACCATGCAATTGTCGAGTAGCAATTTTTTTTCCTCATTAAATTAATCTGAAACATCTTTTATTCAGAGCTTATTCCTCTATGAAGCCTATTTTTTTTAATATTTATTGTCCATTTTTTGTTCCTTTGAATGCTTGTTTTCTTGTTATGAAATTTCCTTAAAGTTCAGAGTGGGCTTTTTTTGGTATGTGTTAGAATATGTGGTAGTAATTTTAAATGTCTTCAGATATATTAGGTTACCTACACAGTCTATCAAATGGGCATGTAACCTCATCACAGAATCACACAGTCAACCACTGATGCTAATTTTTAATAATCTTGGCATAACAAAGAAATTCTAGAAAAGCAAAATATGCTGGTGTCATATCAGTATGTTTAAAAACAGAGATAAATGAACTGACACGAAGGATAGACTGACTACTTTGAAGTTAACCCTAGAAAAAATACTAGAAAAGTTGCCGTAAGACTAATTTAATAATGACTTTTAAAATTACAGGATATAGAACACTCCTCAGTGTATATGTTCTTTGAGGATGCAAATTGTTCAAGCCTTATTAGATAAACAGAAACGTTTGGAGACCTGACCCTACACTGTATGTTTTAAACAGTTTTGCAGTTTCCATTACTAAATAGTCTTATGCTATTTGTAGGATTTAGTTTGTTCCTAATTATTCCTAAAAATTAAGTTCATTGTCATTAATCCTCCTAACCATGGGATTTTCTTTGATGTCTTTAGCTTCCCTTATCAATTTTCTACACTTTATAATGTTTAATTTATATTGCTGTGTGTGTTAAGGTCTCCTTCTTTCCTGTTGTCACATGTTGCATTCTTATTTCTAATTAATGCATTTCTTTTGCCTTTGAACAAAGTTTGACTTTTACCCAAAGTTGGACTCATGGCTTCATAAATTCCTCTTAAAAAAATCCCAACTTCGTTATCATTTTCCTGACTTTTTTTTCCTACCTATTAAACATAATTCTAATTTCCCAGTTTTGAGAAATTAATTATTTTGGAGTGTCAACTGTGTTTATTATTGGTTCATCCTGTCCTCTGTCTGTATGGAGTGCAATCTGATAATAACAGTTGGTCCCTAGGCTACCACCAACTGCCAGCCCATAATTAATTCATCTTTATATTTTTCTTAAATTTGAAGAGAAGTTTACTGCTGGCTGCATATGTCTCCCAAATTGAAGTCCCCCATTAAAAAGATATTTTCTTCTGTTTTTTTTTCATTATGGATAGTTGCTCAGGGAGTAACTCAGACTGTTTGATTCACTGATCTGTGACATCTCCTGCTTTCTCAAATACCTCAGCCAGACTTTATAAGACAGCAGATATACATATGCAGACACAACACATTTGCATGATCAATGGTCAGTTGAGATCCCAAATTTCTAAATTTTCAGTGATATCAAACCAAACTGTTCTAAATGGAACAGAACCAATGAAGCCCACACTCTGTATGTCTGTATGACCAAGACGGTGGTCCCACCTCCCACGTGGCCCCATGGTAATATCTCTGGTTCCTCCTTAGGACACTATCCTTCCACATATCAATCCCAGCTTTGTCCCAGTATCTGCTCCTTGTTATTCTTCAGCTTGTCTACCTGCTCAATCAGTATTTGTTGAATTCTGCTTGATCTGGTCATATTTTAAGTGGCTGCCTTCACAGCCACGTGGAGACAAGCTTTCTCTTTTTTTTCTCCTCTTCCTACCTCTTTGTTAAAATAGATTTAAGTTAGTTAAGGACTTCATAAACTATTGGTGAGCATGAGGACAAACGGGCAGATGAGACATGTGGGACTGTTGTGAGAACCTCATCTCCTTATGCACTTACAGGTAGGAATGTCTTCAGTAAGACAGCCACCATTACGTACCCATATACCTTCTCTTATTTATTCGCCTCTTCCTAAACAGGCTATAACCAGAGACTTTAATACACTATTCATGACAACTATCCTCCTAAATTTCAGTTATAGTGCAGTGCTGCGGCTCAGTGAGAGCTGTTAACACTTTATCTACATTACTTGTACAGATATTAAAAAACAATATAGAAGACTGGCTTTTTGTATTGTCACACACTTTGCCTAAACTCTTGAGTTTGTTAACAGTGGAATACCGTTCCATAAATCTTAAGTCTGCTTTTTTCACATCTTCTCCCTGCTGATTTTACTCTTGGTTTAACTACCTCTTGATTGCTTCAAAAAGCCTTCTGGATAAAAGTCAGCTCTATTCTTGAGATCAGCTATCATGCTTTTAACACCATATCCTATTTTATATATAAATGTAATCCTGTAGCGATAAAGCCCAGGTTTCCATAAAAGCCAGATCTCAAACCCAACCTGTTGTTCACCTCCTGCACTTTCTGCCTTCAGCCTGAGGCATGAGGGATCCTAAAGTGAAGTCTGGACAGCTACTGATGCGAATCAAGCCCAGCCTTTTCAAAAATGAGCTAAGGAAAGATTCTGAATAACCCCGGGGCCATAAAGCTTTCCTTTGTGAAATATAGGTGAAATCCTACAACCTCAATGACATTGGGTGAGTTTTCCTCTGAGTTTCTGGCATTGTTCTCAGACATGGGGAGAGTGAAAAGCTGTTAAAAATAAAAAGGCAAAAGGGGCTCAGATTTCAAGTTCATATCAAAGCCATGTGCATTAGGAAGAACTCTGGAATAACTGTAAATTGGATCAAACTTGGCATTTTCTGCTCCTTCACAGATGTATAATCCAAATCATTTTCTCCTTCACTTCCCTGTGGAAGAAACCTTCTTTGGAGGTTCAGCAATTGTTTACATATGTTTTCTCTTTCAAACTCATCTCTTGACTAATCTAAGTTCACTGGAGGTGGCCTGAGCAGTGAATTAGCCTGTAAATGATGTATTTACCTCACACTGAGATCTAGTCATATGGTTTTGATAGCGGGTAGTTTCTATAACTGCCATGAGTCCATTCTTTCCATCTATTTTCCCCCCTTATTTACAATCACCAAGTCATGGAGGTAGGGACAAAATCTGGAGGAGCAGCTTGACTTGCATTAATGTAGATATAGTCCAAAGTCTCCATTAGTGCATTTTAAAGGAAGGATAAATGATGACGTATATATATGTTATTGTAAAAGGACCTCTTACATGCCACTGGCATTCAGACACACCACCGACAGATTTTGGCCTTTAATCCTAGAGTTCTCAGGGCAAAAAAGTATGGGAGATCTCCAGAGAATAATTTAGGGTGCTTCAGTAGGTGGATGCTCAATGTGTCTCTGTGTGGAATAACTGTCAAAATCAGTACCAAATACATTTTCCAGCGCAGCACTAGTGGAGTCAGTGATCTCTCTGATGCTGGAAAAAAACAACCCACTTTCTTTTGAATAGTAGGCAAAACCCCAAAGCCCTGACTATTTGTGCTGATGTGGCAGACAACGTGTGTTTTCATTAATTTGGGGGCTGTCTGTTTTGCTATTCTGTTTTATGGTTTAAACACTCATGAGACCTTTACTCAAGCCTGCAATACCTCAGACTCATAAAGCAGTTTCCATCAGACCAGAGAATTTCTCCAGTTCTTTTTTTTACCCCGTGGTCTTAGTTTCTGTGTAGGTGGGGGATTGGAAGCTAAATGCTGTGCTGTGTATGCACAGCACAGTGGGGCTCTGATTTCATTCTGCTCTGACAGTGGCCATGATAAACAATAAATAATAACGCTGGCCTATTTGACACCTCGGTTTTGGCCCGCCTTCGTGGAATTGAACTCCCCAGCTGACAGCTCTCCTTTCTTCTGAAACAGCTCTGGAGTCAGGAGCTGTTTCATATGGGGTGACTGCTCTGGACATGGCCATGCTTTTCCAAGCAGCAGAACTGTCCTGCAATGTGGGACTTCTGAATGGTTTAAGTGTCTGAATGGTTTAAGTGTACAGGCATAACCTCCATCTTCTCAGGACAATGTTAAATGTGAAAAAAATGCCTTAAACTCACGACTATCCTTAGGCTCAGGCACATCTCAAAACTGGAAAGAGCATGGCAGTAGTAGCAAAAGGGGAAAAGTAAACCACAGAGACAAGCCTAAGGTGTTCCCAATGTCTTTCACCCTGCTTATAAAAGATCTTCACTAAATCCAGTTCACTGTTGTTTCACTCTTTTACATGGAGGCAGAGACTGCAGGCAGATTGTAATTTATTACCTCATTGTATTTGCCTTGTGTTTTCTTAAGATCCATGGAAAAGTCTGAGATGATTCCTATCTTCTCTGTTTTGAAAGCCTGTGACCCTGAATTCTGCACAAGAGATTTTAGCAGTGATAATCCATTAGAAATTTCTCCTTTAAATCCATTGAGAATAAATAAATGGAGCTCCTACATAGAGTTTTACTCTTCTCTTCTTTTTACCCCCTTTCTTTTCTTTCCATAAAGCTGTTCCCATCTCTCAGTCTTGTGCTCCCTGAATTTTGCTGGTTTAATTCAGTCATTTTAATATCGTGAGCACTAAAGAGAATAGGAGCAGGAATCAGGTTTGTGCTGTTAGATTGATAAACAGATGCTAAGCCGATGTGACACAGATGCTACTGCTGAGCCAGGAAAAGCAGGTCAAGGTTATTAGGAGAAAGTGCAGTACTGTCTCATAGCTGTAAGCAAAAAGGCCCCGCATGGAGCCAGCTTTTTTCTCTCTCCCTCTCTCTCACTCTTTCTCACTCTTGATTGTCTGGTGGTGGTGGATGTTTCAGGAACTTGTTTTTAAATTAATTGCTGTAAAAGCAGGAATCATCAAAGATTTTACACATCTTTTTTATTCTATTTACAACATAGCTTATAACACAAACATATGATGAGAGTGTCTGGTTCCTTTATTTTTTAGGGGCACTGAATTTCTGTTGTAGAACACAATAATACTGGGGCAGTAATTTTCTAACACCATCCTGATAAATTTGAATGTTCTGTGGCAATATTGAGTGAAATCCTTGGGCTTCTGCTGGGAAAGATCTCTGGCTAAAAATAGAACAATGCATTTGAACTGTAAAAATAGGTTTTGTTTGCAATAGGAACTACATTTCATGTAGATACAGCTTAAGAAAAATCTTTTGCACCATGAAGGGGAAAAGTATAATTTGTCCACAAACTGTAAAAATGGACTCTTTTTAATTCCTGTACATCTACTTTTCAGGTAAAATACTAAATCCTAGGTTGGATGTGAAAATTCACTATAGGTTACTGTATGTTTCTGGACTGTATTATGGGTGGATGATTAGATGGGTGAGAAACTGGCTACATCAGGCTAAAAACGCGTTGCTGAGTAGTTCATACTCTGCCTGGAGATCTCTCCTAGGATCTTTAGCTATGGCCTGAAGAAGACACAACATGTTGTCCTCAAGTCTGTGGATGACACCAGACTGAGGCGAACAGATATGCTAGAGGGCAGGGCTGCCATACAGAGGGGTGTAGACAAGCCAGAGAAACAACCCCACAGGAATCTCATGCCCTCCAGCAAGGGCAAATCTTAAGTCTTCTACACGGTAAGATTAACTCTCTGCATCCATGTGGGCTGTGGTCTGACTGGCTGGGGAGCAGCTCCACCGAGAATGACCTGTTGGTCCTAGCAGGGCAGGGTCTTTACAGAGATGCATGATGGGAGGATGAGAAATGATGGTCATAAATTGGGCTGAATGCTGCCTTGGATAATGGGCATCTCTCCCAGCTGCCGACATGGAGTTCCCATGTAGTGCATAGGAATTACTGGTTGAAGTAATTGTTAACTTAAGAGGTTTTTTTCTCTCTCCTTTATATCCTTGGTTTGTTCTATATGCTACTTGTATATGTTATAAGTTTTATATGGTATATGTGTATATAAGACATAAAAGTAAACGTAAAGCATAGGTAGGATATCTGTTTAATTACCCGACATGTGTTCACATCCATGTTATTGAATTTAATGCAATGTTTATATTATTAGTCCTGTTGGAACAAAAAATTCCTGGAATGGTATGCGCCTCAGTGCCCATTTTTCTGGAAACATTATGTGGTTACATTTGGCAAGAAAAGCAGCTACACAATAGAATGAGCAAGGATCATTATAGACATCTGTATCATTTCAGCAACAAATTTGTCCCAGACATTATTCATAAATTCAAAAGCTTTAACCTGGGAGAGTCCATTAGATAATTCAGTTTCTCATCCTGCATACTACAGGCCATTGCATTTCATCCACTTTTCCCTGTGTCAAGACCAGCAATTTGTGTTTGGCTAAAGTAGTTCACATTGAGAGACAATTGGACCTAATCTGAAGACATCAAAAACTGGAGACTCCATCAGTTGTCCTGGTTGTTTATGTCAGTGCGGAAAAGTCATGACTGCTATTTGATTTCAATTTGTCTGTCTTTAACTTACAGTCAGTCTTGTTATGTCTTTCTCTGCTGTCTCAGTTGTCTCACACTTTGATTCATTTTCTCTGGGCTTCAAAATACATAAAAGTGCGTGTTGTTTTTATTTTTTTTCTTTTTCTCTAGGGTCCTTTTCTTTCTTGATATTTTTTCCAATTCTTGTACACCAGAAAAGCATGTGATTCTTCAGTATGGAGAATCCATACTTGAATCTCTCTCCTGGAGAGCAGGACTGATACTGAAAAGGAATTAAGCTGGAGAGATGACCTATCAAGAACGTCAAGAATTTAAACAAACACAAACTTAGAAGTCTGCACCCAGGACAGAGACATTTAATGAAATTTCATAGTCTGGGGATTTAATGGATACGTAACAGTTCTGTGGTAAAGGGTTCTTGATGGATGACAAGCTAAAGGTGAATAAGCAGTGCAGCCCTGCAGTGAAGGAGGCCAACTTCATATTGGGTACATTAACAAAAATGTAGCGGCAGATTGAACGAAATGATTATTATCCTCTATTTAGCTTACGGGAAGCCCTATATTGTGAAACTGGAGTGCATCCAGTGAAGGTCTTTAAGGTATTTGGAGACTAAAGCACATTTTGTGCAAGGCTGAAGAGACTAGGTCTGTTGCACCTTGAGAAGGGCAAGGAGCAATCTGATTGCTGTCTTGTCTTCAGCTACCTAATGGGAATTTGCAGACATGATAGAGCCAGACTCTCATCTGAGATGTATGAAGACAAGACAAAAGACTAAAGTTAAAATAAACGAAATTGAAATCACATATTTAAAAAAAAAAAAAAAAAGAAAGAGAATTATCAGGCACTGGAACTTGGGCCCAGAGAGGTTGTGGAATCTTCATCCTTAGAGATGCTCCAAACCAAACTGGACAAGACCTTGAACAACCTGATGTAATGTTGTAATTCGCCCTACAGATTGAATTATAGTCCTCCAGAGATCAATTCCAAACTAAATTTTTCAATTATTTTGTTGTTTTAATGTTTTTAACTTCCTTTTCCCATATGCTGGTTTGTAAAAAAATAGAATAAAACTTAAGACCTGACTGTGACTCTGCCTACTCTAAATGGGGGAGTCACCCCCTGTTTTTATGAACTACAGCTGAAAAAGTAAATGAACATGGTTAACATATCTATGGCTGTGTGACTTTTCCAGTTTTTTTTTTTTCTTACTAGAATTGGCTGTAAAATGGAAAAAGAATAAAGCTAGTAATTTAGACCGCTAGTCAAAAAGCAGGGTGAAATTCAGCTTATTTTGACTGAGGAAAATTGTTGTAGTGCCTTATGGGATTTTGGATGCCTTTGTGGTCTGTATGACCTGCGGTACCCAGGGTCTTCTCTCAAAATAAGGGGCAGTGGGTATGTCCTGGGGTCTTACATCTTAGAGCACCATGAGAGATTCAATGTGACTGGGAAATCCAAACCATGCTGGAGGAAGATATAAAAAACAGAATCTGCCCAGTAGGGACCCACAGGCATTTTCCGAGTCAAATTATTGTGGGAGATTTTTTTCACTGGAACACATATATATATATATTTTTTTTTTTTCTGAAAAGACATCCAACTTTTCACACACTTCTATTTTTTGAATCGGGATTTTCAGTCTTTTAAGAGTCTGATCTGTTCAGTTTGTTAGAGATGAGTTTATTACATCCAATCCATCTGCCGAGTCCTTTTTGGGATGTCTGACACACAGACTTGTTGTTCATTAGTAATTTAAACATAGTAAATGTTTACCAATGAGACTTAACTCAGTTTTACTGATGGTCAAGATCATCTTCAGACTAAAATCAGTAGGATTTGCAGGGACCTGTTAGTGCAGAGACATACGTCTGCCATAAAGCCATAAAATTCCCACTTCTAATGTTAGCCAACAGGTTTTACAATATTTTAATTCAGAAGTGGGAACAAGGGAATACTTTTTGGAAAAACAGAGCACAAAAGCATAATAATCACAAACTTCCACATCTTCTTCTGTCCATCCGCTACTACAGGTTTCCAGTAATTTTCTTTTGAAAAATGAGGCTTGTTGTTTCTCCAACCTGCTTTTTAAAGTCTCCCTTATTATAATGTTGCTGCTTTAATGTGATAGTTAACTGTTTGAGTTAATTGTTAATCAAGCCCAGAATATTCTCTCCTAAACAGAGTCCTTTAATGGAGGTAGAAGAAAAAGAGAGAGACAGAGAAAGAAGGAGAAAGAGAAAAAGAGAGAAAGCTGAATTCAAGAAAGAAGAAAAATGAGAGAATCAACATGTTAATTGCCTTTATTATGAAAAAAAATCTAAAGAGGATCTCAGTTTTCATGACTGGAATAGGCTCAAAGAGAATCCTGTAAGAACAAAATATGACTTTTCAGCCACTTCTTTCTTTCACCTATTAAAACAGAAGTGTACCATAGATCCACAACATAAACCTGCCCCCTCCGTGCGGATTTGAGGCTTTAACTCTTGCACCAGCATGTTTCCAAGGACACTCACTGGTTTCTCAGCTGAGCCATTTAACCAACAAATTATCAAACCAGTTAGATGAAAACACAATAATAGTTAATCAGCTTTTACAAGCTCACACATCGAACTCCAACTGTAAAAACACTTCATTAGTAGCTTCTCATTTGTGTGGCTTTTCTCCACATCTCCTGTGTTCCACTTCGAATATTTCTACGAGATACAAGCCAGTCAATAAATGCTTGAACTCCTCCGTTTCTTTACTGAGGGACCCCTCTAGAGCCTATTAACACCCATTTTATGGAAAACAGAGCAGGTAGCTACCTCCACCATGTGTTGGCACTCTCTAAAAGGCTGTTAATGCTTTGTGTTTCAGGGCATAACAAACTAAGGCATTTCCAGGGGAAAAAAAAAAGCCCAGTGGGCAAAAAGTAAATATGCTAAGATAACTGGCCTACAGAATAGGACTGAAGATGAAACTGGAACATCTCGGGTAGGAAAGGAGAGCTGTTTTGCCAGTACTCCCAGAAAAATAAGTGCTTTCTAGCATTGTGGGTTTTGTTGGTGTAGCTTATACCATCTACGCAAAGAGAGGAACTGTATCAAAACAAAAAGGTGTTTCCTGACTCTGTAAGTATGTCTATACCAGAACTTTAACCAGATTTCTCAGTGCCAAGGAAGTGTATGTTTAGTCTAATTTTAAGGGAATATACCCTGCCCATCAGTATGTATGCCTCCTCTTCTCCCTCCCTGAAATAATTTCAAAACACATTGGCCAAGTTTAACCACGGTTGACGGAGAGGACAGTTTTCTCAAAGACATGATGTCCTGACAAGTTTTGTGGAAGCTGGCAGCTGGGGAAAGGAAAGGTAACCAACAGTGCCCTCGCCATGGGAATGAGAGGTTAAATCACTTCTTTGCTTATTCCGAGCAGAAAGGAGCCTGCTGGCCAATCAGCACATGCAAGCGCTTGCCCAAACACATAGACGTAGGAGAAAGTAGGAGATCATGCACGGGATGGTGAGTGAATGGGAAAAAACAAAGTGAGGGTAGGCAAAGACAAGATGTCCTGGAAATCAAACTTAATGCTTGGACCTAGGTGTTTTACTTGTAAACAACTGTTATCTTGATAGCAAAACATTTCAATATAAAGACTAGGACTGAGTTGACACATTTGAAGTCCCTTGCAAGGAATAATTGGAGCTACTGGAGTTACATAAGATCAGGTCTGTGGCTTGGAGAAGTAAAATATAAGCTTCCCAGGGTGAAATGCATGTGCCCTAAGTTAAATGTCTGTAAGCTAACTGCTTAAATCTGAATCTGCCACCCTATGGCTCCATTTATAGTCAGTGAAGAGCAACAAGCTCCTCTTAAGGTGATTCATGTTTCCTAAGATAAACAGAATGAATCTGCCTCAGAAGGCTTCCCTCCATTGACTCTGACGGGAGCCTAGGGTAACTAGCTTAGATGAGGCGTCTAACTTCTACCTGTCTGAAGTTAAGAGATGCAAATCTTACCCCAGATGACACAAATGGGTTTTGAATCAATCCTTAAGTCAGCTTGTGGTGCAACAAAACTGAGTTCAAACAGGCTGGGAGAAAATAGTTCCAATGTACTGCAAAGGAGAAAGGGACTGTTAACATCTTTCCTCAGAACTACATATTGTGAAAGGTTTTACTTATTGAAGTAAATAGAAACTTGTCAAGAACTTGACCAGTAACAGAATTATACCTCTGTCTGAGTTTTGGTTTTGCCTGTAATTTTTCTGCCTTTGTGATCAGTGTTTAGAAAGAAATGACTCTCTCCTTTCTCACTTTGAAATATTAATTTGAATTCCAAAGATAATTTTAGACCAAGTGCAGTCATCTCCCCATTGCACCTTTTTTTACTAGAACCTGAATCCTTGAGTATTTGTTGGGACAAACGGCAAATATGAGTTTCAACCTGCAGTGGTCTAATACTCTGGGCTGGTGAATTTTGAAATGGTCTATCTCATTGCAAAATCTGCCCTTTGGGAGCTGTTGGATATGTACATAAATTACTCAGACAGGAAATAGAAACAACACTGC
This sequence comes from Larus michahellis, assembly GCF_964199755.1. Lineage (NCBI taxonomy): Eukaryota > Metazoa > Chordata > Aves > Charadriiformes > Laridae > Larus > Larus michahellis. The sequence goes on from NC_133898.1 coordinate 127,082,500, forward strand.
ACAATATATAATAAGCTGCAATCACATAGCATTTGAATTATACTTTTGCTGGTGATACTTTCAGCTTATGTTATGGATGCCAGCCAAATGTTGTTAAAAGAGTGCTTTTCAGATGTTGTTAGGTAAGTGATTTGCTAACATAGGAGAGGCTAGGAGGTTAAAAAAAAAAATTATAAAAAAATTGTATCCTTCCTGGGTTTTACAGGAGCAAGAAAACCTGTTTTTCATTACAAAGTATGTATCCTAGACCATTCACAGCAGGGAGTCCAAACTAAAAGAGATTTTATACTTCCAACTCTTTGTAGCAGTTATTTGGAACGTCAACCCAATGTGAACTAGCAAACCAAATAATTCTTTCCTGGTAGGCTGTTATGTAGTATTAACCAAGGAGAAGTTAAGAATCTAAGCTAAGGTATTTGCTAAGGTGTGCTATTTATCAGAAGAAAGAGATGGGTATCGTCTAGCTATCATGGACAGTGCTTTTAGGATTGGGTAAACAGCTTTCTGGAGGTACTGATCTGAATGCACTGGCCTAGGCATTCTTTTTGACAGCAAAGATAAACAGGAATTAGTTCCACCTTGAGAATCAACTTCTGTAACCTCTCCTTCTACTACCAAATGTATTTTCCTAACAACTGATTTCAGCAACTACCTCTGAAATGACTCAGTTCAAGCTCAAGAATTGATCTGACCCATCATTGCTCAGGGTGATTAAATGTTAGCATACTCCCTGGAGAGGTTTTGAGCCAAGTCTAGAGAAGAGAAGGGTCATGGGGGATCTTATCAATGTATATAAATACCTGAAGGGACATTGCAAAGAAGCTGGAGCCACGCTCGTTTCAGTGCTGCCCAGTGCCAGAACCAGAGGCAATAGGCACACACTGAAACACAGTAGGCTCCCTCTGAACAGCAGGAAACACTTTTTTACTGTGAGGGTGCCCAAACACTGGAATAGGTTGCCCAGAGGAGTGGAGGATGCCCCACCACTGGAAGAGTTTATGGTGAGGTTGACAGGGCTTTGAGTAATCTCTGTGATTCTATGAAATAGGCCTTCAATCTATCAAAGACAGTTTTTCAATAAACAGCCTATTCAAAACTAAATGTAACCAAACAACCTGCTCTGTGAAAGTCAGCATCTGAACCAGGTCACCAGAGGAGTGGCTGAAGGAACTGACGTTGTTTAGTTTGGAGAAAAGGAGGCTGAGGGGAGACCTTATCGCTCTCTACAGCTACCTGAAAGAAGGTTGGAGCATGGGGGATGTCGGTCTCTTTTCCCAAGTAACATGCAATAGGACAAGAGGAAATGGCCTCAAGTAGCACCAGGGGAGGTTTAGATTAGATATTAGGAAAAATTTTCTCACTGAAAGGGTTATCAAGGGTTGGAACAGGCTGCCCAGGAAGTGTTTTAATCACCATCCCTGGAGGTATTTGAAGGAATCATAGAATCATAGAATCTTCATGGTTGGAAAGGACCTTTGAGATCATCGAGTCCAACCATACAAACACACAAAAAACCCCCTACAATCTCTGCCACTAGAGCATGCCCTGAAGTGCCACATCTAGACCTTTCTTAAATACCTCTAGGGATGGTCACTCAACCACCTCCCTGGGCAGGCTGTTCCAGTGCCTGACCACTCTTTCAGTAAAGGAATTCTTCCTCATATCTAATCTAAACCTCCCCTGCCACAACTTCAGACCATTTCCTCTGGTCCTGTCATTATTCACCTGGGAGAAGAGGCCAACACCCACCTCTCCCCAACCTCCTTTCAGGGAGTTGTAGAGGGCAATGAGGTCTCCCCTCAGCCTCCTCTTCTCCAAGCTCAACATGCCCAGCTCCCTCAACCTCTCCTCACATGACCTGGTCTCCAGACCCCTCACCAGCCTAGTAGCTCTCCTCTGGACACCCTCCAGCACTTCAGTGTCCCTCTTGTACAGAGGGGGCTAGAAATGAACACAGTACTCAAGGTGAGGCCTCACCAGTGCCGAGTACAGAGGCATGATCACTTCCCTGCTCCTGCTGGCCACGCTGTTCCTGATACAAGCCAGAATGCTGTTGGCCTTCTTGGCCACCTGGGCACACTGCTGGCTCATGTTAAGCTGGCCGTCCACCAGCACCTCCAGGTCCTTTTCTGTAGGGCAGCTTTCTAGCCACTCTTTCCCAAGCCTGGAGCGTTGCTTGGGGTTGTTGTGACCAAAATGCAGGGCCCGGCACTTGGCCTTATTAAAGCTCATACAGTTGGCCTTGGCCCATCGATCCAGCCTGTCCGGGTCCCTCTGTAGACCCTTCCTACCCTCAAGCAGATCAACACTCCCACCTAGTTTGGTGTCATCTGCAAACTTACTGAGGGTGCACTCAATCCCCTGATCCAGACCATTGATAAAGATATTAAACAAAACTGGCCCCAAAACTGAGCCCTCAGAGACACCACTGGTGACCGGCCACCAAGAGGATTTCACTCCATTAATCACAACTCTCTGGGCACAGCCATCCTGACAGTTTTTAACCCAGTGAAGAGTACACTTGTCTATGCCATGATTCACCAGTTTCTCCAGGAGAATGATGGAGGGAGGGACATGGTTTAGTGGTGGACTTACCAGTGCTAGGTTAATGGTTGAACTTGACGATCTTAAAGGTCTTTTCCAATGTAAATGATTCTATGATTCCATTATTCTATGACTAAAACTAAAAAAGGTGACCATTAATTAGATATGAATTTTCTACAAAATGCAGATAAGTGGCTTTCTTGCATCTCCTACAAGCCCTATATATTCCACTCCAGTGCAGCTTTCTGGTTGGGTATGGTGCTAGCTGGTCACATTTGTTCCCTCTTTGGTGAAGTCACCTTAGAAGATGGATAAACTACTCTTTTGCAGGCACGCTGGAGATAGATGACTTTGAATTTGGAAATGGCTTCTCTGAAATGGATGTGCACAGACAAGAGCTATCCAGGCATAGCAAGAGGAGATTCTCTGAAGAGGGAAAGATAGGAAAGAAAGAAGAGGGGGAAAAAGATAGGTAAGTGTACTTCTTAATGATTGAGTCAAAGACTTTAGAATTTGTGTTATAGACTATGTAAAACAAAGTGGCTTTTTTGCTTGTTTACATTTTCTCTGTTTTTAATAGGCATTGACGTGATTAAGATTACAGTCATAAGACTGTGCTAAAGAAACATTCCTAACGAGAAGCAAACTTATAAAAACAAAGGGTAAAATATTTCTGTTGCTTCCTTTCATTGTTTTACTACGTGAGAACTCTCTGAAGAGTTGTTCTGAGATGTTTAGGGGTTCTCATGGTTTAGTTTTGGGAAATATAGGGATAAGATGCTACCACTCTGACTTTCTGTCCTGCTCCCCCATCAGATGTAATCACTAATCACCAGCAGAGCTGGTAGGGTCCATATGTCTCAACTGCTTCAGTTTGCAGTCTGGTGTATTAGATAAGTTGCTAATGAAGAAAGGTTTCAAAGGTACCTGATTGAACTTCAGTAGATGAGTAGAGTCATAACTTCTGTTCTGCTGATTCTGACAGTAGGACTAGTAACCTCTCCTAACGAGATGGTAATAAAAAACTGGGAGATGGCAACAACTCATTACAGCTGTTTGCTCAATTAACATGACTAGAGCCCTCAACATATGAATTTAAATCCCTGTGTGGACTGGAATGGCTGTAATTCAATTTGGCTTAATTTACTTTGAAAGTTAATTCAGCTAAATTGAATTAAGCCTCTTTAATTTTGAACGAGGGTGTCCACACAGGAGTTTAAAGTAGTTTAATTAATCCACTTAAAAAAGCTAATTCAGATTAATTTTGGTGAGCATTGTTATGTGGATAGGACTGTAGGTTCAGTTAAGTAACATCAATTAAGGTCTTTGCTTCCAAGAAACATATTCATCTTAAGTGAAGGTAGGTGAACACAGCTTGAATAAGTTGCAAGATGGAGCAGAAATGGAGAAATAATGGTGTGAGGAGTAAATATTTCTTGCTGAGAGGATTTGACATCATGCTACTTTGGATTGGACCAGCTGTCTGGGAGCAGAAAGAAGAAAAAGCTACTTCAGTGCAAGACTCATCATTACCAGTTCTTCCATAAGAGATAGTCAGGGCTCAGGGAAGAAAGACTGAAACACATCTCAGAAATATTCTGCTTTCTAGGAATTTTTAGTGGCACTACATTTCATCTGTGAACCCAACTCAGGAATTTAAAAATATCCCCTGGATACAGCATATTTCCCGAAATGAGAGTACAAATAAACATATCCTATATTATCCCCTTCCTCAGACCTCCCCCCTGTCCCAGTATTGCATGTTTTATAGCACAATCTTGGGCAACAACTCCAACTGCAACAGGTGGAGGTGTGCCTCCCTGGATTGCTATATTATCAATGTTGGGTTTACACAAGGAGCTCAGAAGTACTGCTGTGGGTTAGCAAGAAGAATTTCTGCTCTTCTTGATCACTTGTCCTCTTTCTTTGCTGCATTTCTTAGTGGGGCTGCAACTGCGTGTCCCTGTGGGGAGAGAAAGGCACACATACATGATGTTTTTAATTGAGTACTTTAAAGGTCCCTCTAGGCTTCACAGGTGGAGTTTTTTTTACATTTCCTCCCCTCCGGGAGAGTGAACACTGGGCCAAACTCAGAAGTGTGACGTGGGAAGCTGGGACAGCAGATAGGTCAGTCAATGAATGGAAAACGGTGTAAGGGATTGCAGCTCGGTGGAATTTAGTGTTAACTTCAGCAATGAAGGGTCTGGAGTTGAAGCCACCCGTCTGAAGGAGTGAAACACCTTTTCCCAGCTAACTCAACATCCAAGCTTCACGTGTCTGCCTTTCACCTACTTAACACTTTCACAAATGAGTAATTTAATCACTGTATGCATCATCTCCAATCTCGTGCCTTTTCTGTGTCTCTGTGCATGCAGTCTGCTTACAGACATATACACATTCACATGCACATTTACTTTAAGCAAAATTACATTTCTTCATTTTTTCCTCTCTTACAGTCAAACCCTGGTGATCCTGCGCATGCAAATAAGTTGCATTTCTGGTTTAGCTATAATCTTTGCTGTATAGCTGAGGTCTTTTTGATGTTCTTTAAGTGGTGGAATTGAAAGAACTTTTCACTGCTAACTGGAAGAACTACTAGTTTATTAAATCCTTGATTCAAAATCTTGCTGTCAAAGAAAACACAGCCGGCTGATGCTGTGAAAGGATTGCATTGTCAATTCTTGCTGAGCCTTAAAACTGGCATGAAGCATAAAGTAAAGTGACATTAAATGAACTGACGATCTGAGGTTTCGAGTGTAAACCTCCAGGAAATAATAACTTGGCTTTTCAATGTAAAAAACATAGCTTATGGTTAAAAATAAAATAAAGTAAAATAAAAAAAATAATAAATTGTTATAAAGCAAAACCCAGAATAGCTTTTTAGAGTATCTTTTTCTTCCCCTTCCCCCTCTTTTCAATTTAATGTTAGCAAAAGAGAGGTGACAGAAAAGATTTATGAGAAACATTTTTAAAGGTGGGTTCACCATGTGTGTAGAGCAGACAGTGTCTGAAGGGCCTGTAGCATTTGCACTTTATAGAAAATGACAAAAAGTGACTATTGCTACAACAACCAGCACAGCAGAGGTTGAAATTGATTACACTAAGGGAAATATGTAAGAGTGGTACGTGATAGGCAGCTGCTGGGTTTTGAGGTTCAGCTTTGAAAAGTTCAGAGGTGAATTAGAAACTTGAATGATTTTATTGTGGATTAAATCTAATGAATTTGAGCTGGAAAAGGTAATTTTATGAGTTACACATATGCTGGAGAGCAAGATGAGAGAATGTGACAACCAAACAGAAGCAAAATGGAAATTTTGCTGTTGAACGAGCTGAATGGTCATCCCAGGGATCCAGACTATGGATTTCCCTTTTTACAGGGACCGAACAGAGGAACTGTGGATCCGAATGAATCTGAAGAGAACAGCAAGCCTCAGTAGCTTAAATAGGGATGAGAGAAATTAGACATGTTTGTTCTGAATTTAGCTCTGTTGCTGATCTGGCTGTGGATCTTGTTCCAAGGTCCTGAGAAGACCATGAATGTAGAATACGTAGAAGTTAGTGGGTACATGTGAAAAAAACGACCCTTTAGAGTCTCTGGCACTGACTACACAGAAATTGTGCATTCATTTTGATAAACATGTTTATCAAAACTGATCAATCCTAGTGCATGTACAAATAAATGAACTCAATCGTTTCACTTGAAGCATAGATTATTTTGATTTAGCTTTCCAAGGTGCACAAGAGACACCAGTCCATAGGAGCAGCAGTAGTGACTATCTTGCTTTGCACCAAACGTGAAAAAGTAATTCAGTAATGGTAATTGAGTGCTGGGCCCAACACTGTGGTCATGTCGCTTATGTCCCCTTTTCCCATGCTTGATTAAGTTCTGCTTTCGTAAAGTGGAGAGAAGGCACTGGCTATTTCAGTAAAAAGTTTTCAGATGAAATGTCAAAGAATATTGCATAGGACCTAGATGCTATTATTATTCTGAACAAGATATAAGTTTGTCTCTTCTTTTTTTGCTATAGCTTTTCCTAAATATGAATTCAAGTCCTTTTCAACTTAAGGTCAGATTGTCAGGAAATATAACAAAGGTGCCAGTTACTTCCTCCAGAAGACACATCTCCCGCCCACTAGCATTTTTAGTTTGTAATGAAGGTCTTTTCATTCTTGAAAATGTCCTTCAAGATTGTCAAGTTCTTTTAGAACAAAGAAACACATGCCTGAAACAGTCCGTGTTGTTGTCTCAGAGGCAGCAGGACAGGCCATGCTTAGGCATTCAGAACATTCAACTCAGTTTCAGCTTTGTAAAATTCACTTTTCATACATTTTTTGTCAAGACCTAACTCATTCTCTACAATATCCAAGGATAAAAGAACTGTTCCCCGTGGATATGGCAAGAGGTTGTCTGAGAGCTGCAATTGGGAGAGAAGAAAATATCACTGGCTTCATGGTGAGCTGGAGAAAACTCTGGCAGTTAGGAAGGTACCTCTGAGTGGCCGAAGATCCCTAGTGGCATTTTGCTGCTTTCCTAAATCCACAGTGACCCCGAATAAGAACTATCTCTTCTTGTACTGTGTTCCACAGATTTAGACCTGGAGATAAGTTTGCAATGAATTATACTGGCCAGAGGGTACATAAAGGAACAAAGAGGACATAGATTTAAGTATTTATCATGACTGTTCCAGCACTGATGATTCAGCCAGCTTGGTAATTCACTGTTTAAACCTTGCACAAATGCACAGACTGATACTAATCTATTTCTAGATGTCCAAGAACCTGGTCTAATGTATCAAACCTAGCATTATACTTATTGGGGAAAGTTATCTCTAGACAGTGACTCAATGGCACATCCAAAAATTCTGACTCAAGATGAAATGCATAATTTTCCGGAGGTCTCTGTTTATCTCCACTCATTATGAAAGCGGTTAAGGCTGAAAAGCTCATAGAAGTTTAAATGGGAATATGAATATATGGTGGTTATCTGTCAATGCACTGAGGGCATAAATGTAAAGCAAGGGATTTAATCTGCAATTAGGACATGTAAATTTAATAGGGGGATTCAGTTGGCCAATCACAAGGTACCAAGTGCCCTCTAAAACGCATGTCTGTCTTCAATGGCAGCTGGAGTCCAGACAGGATTTATTAGGACATTGTAGATTGTGCAGAATAAGTTTCTAGTGTATAAGTAACTGAGCATCCCATTGTCTACATCCAGGATTCTACATGAGCACCAGATGTTTGAGCTTCCAATATGGTCACTAGAGATTTACTGTAAGTTTTAATTATCAAAGCATCCAGAGCAGTTTTAGGTGCTGAAAACTATCAGCTGCTTGGCTCCTATATCTCCAAAAGAACATCTCCAAAAAATCATCTCCAAAAGAGCATGTGTCTTTCATATGATAACGTAATATCTGCCTGATATCCCAGATTCCTCAGAGCCTCTCAGGTAGCGCTTGATCGCAAAGGCTGCGCAGCAGAATCTTCCCAGTCAATAAAGTCAGTTGATCCTGGACAGAAATTCAGCTGCTGACCACCTAGGTGCTTCATTGAGTTACCCACATGTGAAAAGGTGAAGGTTCTGCAACACCTTAGAGTATCCTAAACTGCTTCTGGCCCAGTCCAGCACTGATATCTGACAAACCCATCTGTCAGCCCACTGTAAATATTTTAGATACCAGAGGACATCTGAGATGACACTGGATGACTGAAGGTTGGGCAAGTGAATCAAGCCACAAATGCCACACATATTGGTGAGGTGAATTGTGCTACGGGGACAGGGCATGAACTGTTGGTCTATATTGGCCCAAGAACAAATTAGTATCAGCTACCCTCAATGTAGATTGATAATGAGAAGAAAGTTCCTAACTTTTTGGGAAGAACAGATTCTGGAACTCTGGGAGAGAAAGTATGAGAAAAAATCTCCCTGTTTCTCTGATGGGAATTGACATGATGAAAGGGATGTGACACGGATCTGCTAGGCCTGACCTTTCTATCTCTACACTCCTAAGAAGTGCTGGACGTAAGCGGGTGAACCAGAAATTTGGGATTTCTTGCACTGCAAAGACTGTCTTCTATTTCTAATGCAGCATAAAGTGCTTTCAGCTCCTCTCGGGACTGAGAATCAGGGTTTCAGTTTGGCTTTGGGACATCCCACAGAGGGTTACCCAGGCGGAGAGGTGACTTGTTAAAGGTCCTGCAAATGGCCTGTGGCAAAGCCATGTTGTATGGTAATCCCTTGTGTCCCAGTCATAGTATAATTCTTGTTTGAATGAGTTACGTCTAAGTTTAACCAGGCTTGAGTTACACTATTAAAGATGCCCAACTTAGTCTTCATTTGAACTTCCCATTTATCACGCAGGTCAAAGCCTGCACAGTATTGTTTGACCATGTCACTGACAGCATGCAAGCCGAGAAATCCAGTGTGAACTTGAGTTCTCTGTATAATTGGATTTTGAGTTGTACATTCTTTTGTCTGTATGTTTCAGAAGTGCTCATCTGAAACCATTTCTCAGAATAGACTGACCTGGAAATTTTATGGGAATATATACCTTTTTTCAAAACTTACTCTATATTTGGATCTTACCTTAGATGAAAATATAGCCTTTTTTTTTTTTTCATTATATCTTGCTCATATAATTTCTTATAATAATTCTGTCTCTGAACTGCAAGTGAGAGGTACCTGAGCTCTCAAGCATCTTAAATACATTTTGATTTTTTGCATTAGGTGTAGATATAGATTAAACTACATGAAGAATAAAAGAAGTGATATCTGGCAAGATAAGTGGAATTAGGCCAATTTACCCTAGATGAGAACCTTCTGTCTCTCCTTAATTGTCTTTTTCTCCCTAGTTATATATAGAAGCTTTCCATAAAGAGAGTTATCAGTGTTAAAGTAAAAAAAAAAAAAAAAAGAAAAAAGAAAAAGGAAAAATCTAGCTGTAGTTAGCTGTGCCTGAACTCTTGTTTGAATCTTTATGTCACATATAAAAGAAAAGAGTAGTTATGGTGTGTTTCTAAAAGTCAGCTTGCAGGGAGGAAAACTACATAAAACATACTGTCCTTATTTAATTTAGCTAACTTTCCCACTCTGACTTCAAAACAAGTTGGCTTGATGGATGGAGAGGGAGAATAATATATTGCTTACCTACTGCTCTGAAACAGAAGCACTGATAAACTTGGCAGTTGTTCTGAAAGGAAATGTGATTAATACTTCGGGCTAGAGGATAAAGCAATGGATAATTTCACAGAAATTCAACAGCTGAAGGAAAATTATAGTTAGCCAGAGACAAACACAGTCTCATTAGTATTTCTGTTTGTGTAACATAATGTGGTCCAGTGAGTCAACACATAAAGACATACATGTGCGTAGAAAAGCAAATATTATTTATGGAGCTTATTTATACATATTTTACCCTCCTTTGGTATTCAGAAAGTTGTCTTCAAAATCTTGCATTTTTTCCACAAATCCACTGATAGCTAACAATCATTGATTGACAATAACAGAAGAACTTTTATTTTGAATTGTGTATTAATTTATAGTGTGTATTAATTTATAGTATGCATTAATATGTAGCTTGTATTAATTTATAGTACACATTTAAAATCTGTTCTCTTCCCTACTTCAGATATGTTTCTTACTTTATAGCTTTTCTGGTTTCTAAACGGGCAATTGGTTTCCAAAAGTCGTATTGCTGGTGTGAACGTTCACGTCTCTGAAGTCAAATTAGACAGTTTATCTGATGTTAATGTTTAAGATTCCACTGCAATATACCTACCCAACAGAATACAGAGTCAAAGCAATAAAAAGAGTCAAAAAGGTGAGCTTCAGGGTCAAACTACCTCATTTATCACATATGATCACAAAATAATTTTGGTTGAATGTGGTCTCTGCGGGTCATTTATCCCAACTTCCTTAAAGCATGGCTTATTCAATGAGGTTGCACACATCACCATCTGGAGAATAAAATGTACATACATGGAATTGGTATGATTTCCCCACAACAGAGTATTTGATAGATTAGTGATCCAAACACCTGACTTAAATACATGTCTAGAGTACTGCAAAACACTGAAGAGTCTACCCTAAACTTATACTTCTCCGTTGTCAATAGGGAAAGATAGGCACCAGCAAGGAGGGTTTATCTCAAGTGAAACATCTAAAATACCATCGGAATTGGAAATGTCTGGCAGAAGAAGGTCACACCTGAGACTCCTGACAGCCTTGGGTCTCAAAGGAAGAAAGACTCTGCAATATTAGAGCCAGACTCTGGTGCTCCTGAGAAGCACAGAGCTCTGCCTGCATGGAACACCCCCTGAGCTTTTTGGGAAGGGGTCTTTTAGCAGAGACATATGAAAGAAATATCCTACTGAGCAACATGCAAATATGGCTTTAGGTGTACTTTCACCAACAGAAATTTATGCTTTGCATATGGTCTTTTCTTTATTCAGAAAATAGATGGAGAATGATACGTTGTTAAAAAAATGAGTTTATGCCCTAACATAACATCTACAAAGTACTTCGTCTTTACATGTATGTATCTTAAATCTTACATAAGACAAAGTTTAAGAACTTTATTTAAAGGTGAAGGACAAAGGAAAAAAGGTAGCTTGCATGAACCGTGTTTGCTATTAACTGCTATACAAATTTATTAGTGTGCTTATAATATAGCACTATTATATTTATTTACCATTTATTTATTTATTTATTTATATTTATAATTTATTAACAAATGTATTTACAAATTTATTTCTTTATAGTTACTATGTTTTTTATGCACTGGGATCTGGGTAAGCAAATTCATAAAAGTACGGTTGCTGGTTGCTAGCTGCTACCTCAAAGTTTACAATTTAACCATAGTCAGGACAAACAAAACTCTGTAGTTACCTTTCCCAAGATGTTTGAAATGAAATGGGAACTTTAAACTTATTTCTTCTAAATATTGTGAAAAATATGGTCAGAATAATTTATCAGGAAAATAAAATTAAGGAAATTTAACTACTGATGAGAATTCTCCTTACTCCTGGAGTGCAGTTAGCTCATATAGCACATCATAATTATTTACCAAAATATTACAGTGCATTAGATAATGTATAGCAATATCTTTCTTGATATTTTTACTAAACATAATAGGAAACAAAGGTGGGATTTCACTTGCAGATTAAGCCATTTCATCAAATATTCAATTGCTCCATTATGTTTCCTAAATGTGGGTGTCAAAAGCCATCTTAGATGCCCTCAGGTATGCTACTGTCCTCTAAAAGGGTAAAAACCGTAAAGGGTAAAAAGGGTAAAAACCATATTTCTCTTACTGGTCCTGTGCCATGTTGCTATTGCTGTGTGGAAGATGTGGATGCCCTAGGGTATCTTAAATTGCACTGAGTACTGAAGTTCAGGCAGTTGAACCAAGTTGCCCACTTCAGTATGAGTTAAACTGCAGTAGGTGTCCACTGAGTACCACTCCATTGAGTAGACCTCCACAGACTGATTCAGTTTCTCATGAATTGGTTGGGACAGATGTACCGTTAGATATGTCTGTCCAAAAGTTGGGGGTCTACAAGCTAAGGTAGCTACAAAAGCTATATCTATCAGCTCTCTGGATCCCAGAATTCCTGGCACAGACAAATGAGAATGGAAATACAGTTTCCTCGGGGTGCTGCTCTGGATTTTGTGAAAGCCCATAGAATCTGAGATGTTTCAAATTAAATATCTGAGCTCAATGATGTGTCATTTTGAGTTCTTCAACAATTCATTATTAATTATGCATTCAAAAATTCCTTTGTTTGACCAGTTCTTCTACAATATTGTCATTACAGAGAAACTGAAAAGTGATTTAAGTTCATATCCTCCTGTGTTGATTCATTGATTTTTTAACAAAGATATCTATAGGCATTCCTTTATTCTTCCTCTCTCCCCTTTATGGGCAGTACTTAGAACACACTTAAAACCACATTGATTTAGATCTAATGTGATTTAGCTAGTTTCATGCCAGACCAGGACACTTAGAACGATTTTTTTAGAGTATTATAATACCTTAGTGAGGTACACACATCCACCTCCATATAATCTTTCCAAGTTGGATGATCTTAAGGTCCTACTGTTTATTATTCTATTGATTTTATTTTTAAATTAATTCTAGCAGAACTTAAGAACCTGCTTTGAAAGGTCAGCATTCTGCTGGCATGCCCTGCGTTGTGCTCTGTGTCTGGCCATGTCCAGAAATTCCAAGAAATGGTGGAAAAATCAGATGATTATATAAATATTACAACACAACATCTCTCTGCTCTCTTTTAATGAGCCCACCATCTTTGAAGACAAACATAATGTCATACATTTCCATACTAAGGGACAACAGTGTAGACTTAATTCCATCTTTATATTTTTAAAATTGTTGTTTTGTCGATGATTTTGGTTTACTCAAGAAGGGTAATGAAATCTGAAGGTTATAGACAGGTACTTGTATGAAAATCAGATGGTCTTACAGTTCACTTTGAAATATGCAAACAACATCTTGCCCAATACCAAGGGCTATAGAAAAGGCAGCACATTTTTCTAATATCTCTTTAGGGAAACTTTGCCCTACACTTCTATTAGGTGCTATCATTCAGAGGCATAATTTCAGCTAACATTGTTATGCTGATTATAGTCAGGTTTATGTTTCGATCTCAGCTGACCCTAGGGAATTAATTTCTGATTCAATTAAATGACTAGGTGACATTCAGTCTGATTTTTTTCCTGAAGTTAAACTCTGAGAAAGCATAGTTCATTTCAGACTGCCACCATCTACCTCCTGAACAACGTTGCAATACCTCAATGAGAACTTTATAAAGCTGGAGATCTAGGATTCTAACCTTGAGAATGTCATTGCTGTGAACTGTTCTTTGGGATCTTATGATGTGACACCCCCAAAACCTCATTCTGTCATCCTCTTATTTATCAAATGTGTGACCAGTGTTATTTCCCAAAAAGGGTGTCTGGTATTTTTACTTTGATTGTATCTGGGCTGCTTATAATTAATTAAGTCTAAGATAAACCAATCGGCCTGTTTGCAAAAGTTATTACAGAAAAGTATGGCAAATATTACCATATGATTCTAAGGCCTCCATTCACAGTGTTTTTTTCTTCCTGCTCATAGCACAGGCATCACGTCTCACCAATACTCAGAGTCTCCAGAAAAGAATCAAAACTGTGAAATAAAAATTCTGTGTCAACACAATCTCTGTGGAATAGAGTTACAGCTATAACAGACAACCTCCTAAAGTGAAGACCTACTTTTCAGAGGGGCTTCATCTCAATTTCTTCTTCAGAAGTTCATAGAAGATGAATATCAGATATTCAGCATCAGCAGAACATGGAGGACCTTTAATTATCATTAATGAACCTAAGGTCATGGCAGCCACTCGGGAAAACCCTATCTGTATTGTTTAGGAATGTAAGATTCCCCAGGCACCCAAGATTTCTGTTAAAAACGTCTTTTGAGACCTAATGTTTTGCCACTGCCTATGTGGAACTTTGCCTAAGACTTTTGACGCAGCTTGGGACCCCCTCCCCTGTCTAAAGGTAATGAACCAGCCAACTCTAAGGACTTCTACTATTACTCCTTCACAGATTACCTTGTTTGCATTATTTTGAATTGAAGTAGCAGGTGGTATATCGTGTAAAATCTGAGCAGGTCTCAAGAAATTAAAGTTGTGTTCCTTCTCCTTCTTCACCCATAAGGTTTTGAGTGTGCTTCTTTGGAGTATGTGTAGCACAACTTAATGGCCTGAGAGCAGGAGGAGGACCTCCACCTGTCCTAGGAATATGAAAGTGTATAAAAAAACATTAAAGGAACTGCAGAAGAAGGGAGCATGAGTCTTCTGAAGGTTAATTACATGTAATTACTCTAATATATGGCAGCTGGAGAGCAGGCAGGACACTGGGGGCATCTGAAATGACACTATATCCATGTGTGGGCAACTTAATCAAACCCTGGGAGTCTACACTAAAGTGCTTTGCGTCTGCATTTGTCACCCTCATCTCTATAGTCAGTAGATAGAAAAATGGCCCTTCTGGGTGACTATTAGACTACTTAGAACTGTATGTTTGTCCAGATGAATCCAACTGAAAATGTTACAGGAGCAAGACCTAGAACAGAGTAAAACCTCTTCTACATTCAAATGTTAGAGTTAAGCTCTTCTATTCCTCACCTTCTGGACTGAAGGGTTACGAATTCTTAGATACTCAACAGTTGGCTTTGACTGAAACGCCAGGAAGTGATCCCGTCTTTTGATGGGGTGGTTAGAATGCTTCTGAAGACGGGAAGTGCAGGTTCAAGCTCCACATCTGGATGTCCCAAATGTCCCTTTCCTCAGACGAATATGTTCATGAAAAGAAACTCTGAGGCTCTGAATCCTATTTTCTTAGTGGGATTTAACCCTAATTTTAAAATATGTGTCTTGGGCACAGAAATTCATGCTGTCCCTTCTGTTTTTCCTCTCTCCTCCTCTATCTCCGCTTTCTTTAGTCCGTATTAGGTATGCACAGCAGCTGTTAGTCATCCCAGTTTCAGTGCCTAATTCTCTCTTTTCCAGATATTGGTGTTGGAGTGTCAGAAAAATTAAATCTCTCTACTGAATAACGCCTCAGAAAATTCAGACTTTGTTTAGCTACCTAAGTAAGGAGTTCTCTTGTCCTTAAAGTTCAGATTTCAATCATAGTCTTCAACACTCTCCTTTTTTGACAGCCTGCGCTCACTTCTGCAGAACAAGTAGCACATTCTTAGCCTAGGTATGTAACTACTCACATCAACTTCAAAGATAAATTAAGCACATGTTAATCCATGATTATCAGCCTCAACTTTTCAAATATCAGTGCAGATGCCTAAATGTCATGACAGCCCTAAAAAATGAGATTTCTGTTTATTTGAAACTGAATTAATTTTTCTAGTTTTTCCTTGTTCTGTTTTTTTTTGTTTGTTTGTTTGGTTGGTTGGTTGGTGTTTTTTTGTGCCCGAGGGGTGTGTCAGGGTTTTTACATTTTTTTTTTTTTTTTTTTTTATCCAGCAGCCTTAAAACTTTAAAAATAATGTTGCAGAAATAAATCAATGTTGATTTTTTTTAGGTAAGGTATTGATTTTGGGAGGTGAAGCTTTGAGAAAATAATGACTATCAAAAGATAAAATGGTGAATGAAGGTGGTACTGTGCAAGGCTGGGATTTAAATTTTTCTGCTGATTTTGGTAGGTTTTATATGAAGTCATTACTATCCTTGTATTTCATTCCTTATTTAAAAATGGGGACAATAGCTCTTCCTTGCTTCAAATGAGTTTTGTGAGATTAAGTTAATTAATGTCTGTGAGGTCATCTCTTTTAATGGAACATGGGAGGTTTTCAACAGAACTTGTGAATTACTTAAAGCGTTAACAGTAGAATGGAAGTGTAAAATACTCATTATCATTCAAGCTCTATGTCAGAAGTTGTTTGATTATCGCTTGTGTTATTCTGAGTGCTGGGTTACTTTACTCTCACCTTTCCCCTGCAATTCACTGGGGTTTATGAGCTTTTTCAAGATATTAGGTATTAATCAGCCTGAGGAAGGATCTCACAATCTGATTGTAGTCCTTTCTACCTGCCATATAATTGTCTAAATTCACCTCGTCCAAGGGCAAGGAGTTACCTTCCTTCTTGATAGCTCAAAATTCCTGCCAAAGAATTAAAAAGAAGGAATAAATTCACCTCAGTCATTCCTATTTTTATTGAACATTGCCAAGATTTAAAAAATAATTTAAAACTACGTTGTTTTCAGCTGAGAAAGGTATTTAATCACAAGCTGAGATTTAAACATACAGTCAGCTACTATTTATATTTATGAAATTCAGGTGCATGTTTTGCTGAAAAGGCTTTTATTTAAGCATGAGCTTAAATACAAACTTATGTGCAAGACTTCATCTCAGGGCAGAGACTAAACAAATGCCTGAATAAACACATGCCTGAATTTAGGCATATGCTTTAATTTTAAAATGGAAATATCATTTAAGAATAAACACATTTTAAACCCAACATAGCCTGGTAAAAGAGGGCCTTGGAACCTACTTTTACTTGACAACTGAAAGAGCTTTTCCTTTTGTTTACAATGGCACAAGTTTGACAGTTTCTGCAGGCAGCCTCTATTATAAGTGTGTGAAATAAAGACATGTAGTGAAACCGTAGTGAAAATTTTGACAGACCCTAGAAGACGATCCTCTAATCAATCAAGAGTGAAGCTGTTTTGGCACAGTCCATTGAGCAACTATGTCTAAAATAATTATTAATAGTGATAGGGATAACAATAGTAATAATAATAATAATAATAATAATAATAATAATAATAATAATAATAATAGAAATCCCACCAAATGGCAATGCAGCTTTCAGTTCACAACATCCATTTTTATTTCATGTGCACTATGGAAAATTCACTGATTTCCAGTCCATTAAAATACATTTCAGAGCTGTGTTGTTTGAAGTTACTTTACTTCAGAAACAGCTCTTTTCAATTAACTCTGAAACCTCTTTCAACAGCCTTTCATAAATAGGCCAACATCAATGGCATGCTCTGAGTCAGTATGTATCTCTAATGGAAATGCACAATGGGCCACGCTCCATGCCTCCAGGGAGAACATCTTCCATTTCAGACAGATTCAATGAGAAGTTTTGCCAGCTATTCTGGGTCTCTCACTTTTTTGTCTCAGGTTTAGCTCATAGCTGATCAATGGCTGTGCTTTTTAATTACACTGTACGGTCTGTAATGATTTGTCACTCATTGAACCTGGGTGTTCTTTTTAGTCAGCACAGGGTAAAAGCAAGGAAGAAAAAAGAAAGTAGCATTAACCCTCTAAAAGACAAGCGGTTGGGATTAGTTCACGTAACACGTTCTACTATTTTGCTTGGCAGCTGTTTGCAAGGAAAAGGGGGAAGCAAAACTTAGAAGTCAAGACCAAGGGAATTTTTCAAAAACCATGCCTTGCAGTGAACATTTTTGAGTTAACCAAAATTAATTGAGAATCTAATTTATGTTTTGAAATAGCATTTTATATTAATATTCCAACAATAATAATAATAATAAATATTTATTTCTATGCATGTGGCTCACAATAACTAGATTTTCTGGAAACTCAGAACAAACGTTTCATCCTCTTTTCCAAACAGCAGAGCAAGCAAAGGCACTGTCACACCTATCTATACCTAAACATCTTTTACGTTGATTCTGTCTACACTTTTGGGTAGAGCGCGGGCAACGCTAATACGTGGTTACCTTTGTCTGTATTATTGCACACATCTGGAAATGCGTTAAATTTCATGTGTATTATACAGAGGAGAAAAATGCAGAAATTCCCAAGTTAAAGCAGATTTGAGCTGGTAAGTCTCCGTAATAGTTCCCACTTTTCTCCAGTTTGTCACATGTCCCTAATCCTTCAGAAGAGGTATGCATTTAACCGTTTTGAAAATACACCCCTGGGGCTTCAGGTTCTTATGTCTGTCTCTAAGTGTGATCTTTTTTTTCTTAAGAACAGTCTTTCAACAGCCTTTTGTGACTTTAATGTGAAAAATTATGTGCTTAATTCTTAGCCAGATGAATACAGGTAAACTGGGAAACAGCAGTAGGTTTCTAAGTAGCAGAGGAATGAAATTCTAGAGCAACTTCCCGCCAATCAGAGTAAAAGAGGCAGAAAATCTTACATTTAAGTGCATGACCTGTTTATAAAAGGTGTTAGACAATGTGATACGCTGCCAGAGCAGGAGTTTAGAGATGTTGATCTGGGAGCAGGATCCCTTTCAGATCTGCGCTCCTATGAAATTCAGACCCTTTTAATAAATACCTGAGTACAGATATAGAAATTCCAGTTTCAGCTTTCATTTTGGAAATTCCTCCTCTTCAAAGACCCATTATCTGACAATACACTGTGGATATCTTTCTGCTATATTCTTTGCAAATGTACTGTGTCTGACACATTCAAAATGAAGTAATATCAGCTGAGTGATTGCACTGCTCTGGATCTCTAATTTTCATTCTAACACTTTTCTTGTCTTCTAATTTCTAAAGTCTCAGAGATAATGACTGTCAAATATTAAGTCCAGCACAATCCCAGTTTCTGATTGCACTTCTAACTTTACATTGTGATGGTAATGACGATTCTAACGGTGGATAGATTACTGTTTCAGATTTCATCTTGCAGACAGATAGACTAGTGGAAACTGGACAACTTTAACTTTTACCAATTCAGAAAGCCTTCTCGTTAGGATCACAAAATACTTTTTTTAGAAACATGTGTTTGTCCATAGGAGACAAGGCAGGGAAGGAATAATGTTAATCAATGACTTCTAAAACTTAATTTCCCATTTAATTTCAAGGTATGGTCATTTAATTGGGATATAAATTTTAACAGATAGAGTGGAAAATATATAAGAAAAAGAAAGAAGCATAAAATAAAATTTAAACAAATATTTTAAAGTTTTACTTCAGATTTTTCTGAAGGAAAACATTTTGATTTCTTGAAAATCGTTTTCTTCAGTAGTAATTTTAAATGAAAGAAAGTTTTATATCTCATAATTTAGTTTTCACAGAATTTTCCAATCATTGTTAGCTCATTTAGTCAATGTTTTCTCCCATATTATACAACTGTACCTGCCTGAATGGAAGATGAGATTTTTCTGTGTAGGCTAAACTCCTGAATTAGAATCCATGTCACTTGTTTTTTTTTGTTGTTGATGTTTTTTCTTGTTTGTTTTTCCTGGCCCCAGAGGTTTTGCACCCTCTTCTTTCCCAACTTTCTTATCCCTTTCCATGCCCATAGTGCATAGAATGAGTGCCTAAGAGTGCCTACAGGTAATGTCACACTTCTAGGAAATATAAGAAATTAGTTTTGACCAAGTCGGGCTTCCCATTTCCTGGTAAAGTGCTTTAATTAGTTTCTAAATAGCTTGCTATTACCTAGTTTGTAAATCCCAAATATCCTTAAATGTCAAACTCAATTCAAGGGGAATGGTGCACAGAGTAGATTCCCTGTACAGGTTCTAGACAAGGTCTTTGAACATCCACAGAAAACAACTGGTGAAGGTTGAGGGACCTGTGTTTTAAGGCAGAGCTTGTGGATTGCTTACCTGGACTTGGCCACATAAATCTAACCTGCATTGTACTTATATCCTTTGAGGGATCTGGATCTAAATAATTCCAATGAACTTTCAGATATAACATAAATAACACTCCAGCACTCACTATAACTCAGCTGTAGCCATTATGAATCAAATATATCCCTCCAGGCAATGCATTTACCCCAGAGATGTAGTTGGCCTACAGTTGCTGAAGCTTTGTTAGTCTGAATACATCAGGCTTACATGGCAGAGTGTATACATAAGTAGTTTTGCATGCAAATGGCTAAATAAGTAGAAAAAAAAAAATTCTGCTCAAGACCAAATAATCTGGACACATCATGCCACATTTTTATAGAACCCACATACTCTTTAGTCTCATAAGTCTTCAGTTGATTTTCTTTTCTTTTTTTTTTTTTCTATCCTGGTTCATGATCAAATTGTAAAGTAAAATAGCAATATCTTTCATCTAGATCCCAAACCATCAAAGCCCATCAAAAATCATTCAGAATAATGTACCTAACTGAGAACACATTTAAGCTCATACTTAATCCTAAAGGCATGCTTAAATTTTACTAATTTCTATGGAATTTAATCTCAGACTTAAATGAAAATCAAGCACATTATTAAGTGCTTTCATGAGTCATTTTCCTGAGATGCATCATTAAAATTAAGTATAGATTTTAGTCTGTAAATATGGGAAAAAATCAAATGTCTAATTTTATCTAAGTAGTTCTAACGATATATGTGGGTTTCTGTGGTATTTCAGCCATGCTGAATGTGAATGTTTGCTGAATTGGGGTCCAACCTTTTTCAGTTTAGTGGCTAAAAGGAGAGGGAATATCTCAGAGGAACTCTGAGAAATTCCTCATTCCCACCCCATTAGTACTCACAGAAATGTAAATGATGTGTTCCATGGGAAGTTCTTTTAACTTTTAACTACAGTTCTCATAATTTTTAATGCACAAATATATACTTGTTCAGGCAGCTTCCTCATTTTAATTTTACCTTTTTCTCATCTATTCATACTCACAATCTAAAAATGTCAAGATCGTCTCCTCTTCTGCTGAAGCCACCTGAGACTATTTTGGAACCGGTTGCTGTGTAAATGAATATGGACATTCATCATGAAAACTCATGTTAAAGTTTAGAGGTTTTATTCAGTGCTCTATAGAAATTCATATCTTCAGACACAACATTCTGAGTAGCCCTGAAAAAATCAGTGGACCTTTTTCAATGTATTCAAATAAATTCACCATTACTACTACTGCTGCTGCTGCTGCTGCTACTTGTACTAGTGCTGTTACTGCTACCGATAATAACGAATATAATGAAAATATAAAACCTGGAACTTTTAGATCCTACTTCTAATCAAGAACTGCATTGAGGTCAGCATTTAGCAAAACAAAGAAGGAGTGGAAGAAAGATATAAAAAGACCAATCTAAAGAGACATCACAAGACAGAGGAAAGGCATGTATATTCCTTAAATCAGTAGAATAACTAACACTGATTAATGAGCTTAGAGATTTAAAGAACATCCCTGTAAAAAGTCAAGCAAAAACCTGCATCAGAACATCTTATGTATTTTAGAGCGTTGAGTATGAGTCAACGCTTTCTGATTAGATCTGAATGAAAAACTGCATTATCTTCCTGGTATGCCTTTCTAAATACTCTACAAAAAGAGCATTAGCCATAAAAAACGTCCTTGAAGTAGAACTGTCAGTTCCACTGTGTAAGCTGTGCTTTTTATGAGACTATCCAGGGTTTGGCCAGCAATGAGATTTTTTCATCGTGAAGGAGCTCACATTTAGTTAGCAACATGTCTGCATTTCCCCATATGGTTCCTTCCAAGGTGTTGTGTCATATACAATGATGTCACATTTCAGAGGAAGAAGGAAAAAAGGCCTCAAGCTGTTTTCTTCTTTTTTTTAAAGCTTCACCGATTATGTGGTAGCTTTAAGCAGCCTGCTCATCTCTAGCGTGCAGTTGGTTATCTGCTTGCATTCACACAGCTTTAAAAGAAAAAGAACAGCATTTCTTACCAGAGATCCAGCGTTTGTGTCTCCAAATTTTAAGTCCAATGTATTTTCACTGGCTTCTGAAGAGTAAGATTTTAAAGGGTGCAGTGTAATAGTTTACATCTTCATCCAAGCTGCTATATTTACATACCTCGTAAACCTGTGACGCTTAAGGCTTTCGGCAGCATTGCTTTGATTTCATATGTGGTTTTATAATTATTGTTTTGTTCTCAGGCATATTATTCTTGGAAGGGCAGCTTTGTAATGTAGTGGGAATGTCCAGGAACATCCTTTCATCCTTTGTTCTCTCAGTAATACTACTTACACCTGAATGTAGGAGCTGCACACATGCCTTACACAGGCCACTCCCTGTGTCTAGATATTATTTTTTTTTAATATATAAAAGACTTTATTTTATTCTTGATCATTTTATATCCATCTCTATAGTAACAAAATACCTCTTAAGTGTTCACTGTATTTTTCACCACAAGTTCATTTGTAGTGACTGGCACCAAGGCACTGTGCTTGAGGGTCTCTCCAGCTAAACCAAGTAGTTACCTTACTTCCTATTGACACCTGCAGCTAAGACCATGATTCTGTTACCTATGTGTCCAGTACCATCTGAGATGTGTTATTGCATGCAAGACATCTAGAACAGGCTAGCAGATATGAATCAGGATTGACAAGAGGCATGCACGCTTCCATGGCCATGTAGGATACTCCAAAGCACCTAAAAGGACACTAGATACTTATGCTTAGGCAAGTGAAGCCCATGCTGTGGGCATGTTTTAGTTGCCTAGCCACAGATGTCCAGCCTTTTTTGAGATGCCCATGGGCATTACACTTGGCCACTGACTGCTAGCTCAGAAGGACAGTACAAACCTGTGCCTGTCTGCCAGCCCAGTAGAGATGTCTCGGATTCCCTAGAGCATCTAGAGCTATTCAGTTGATCAAATGTAGGTTTCTACTTAAAGCTGAGTTAACCTTTTCATTAGACTTCATTAACTGTATTCCCTGGGACATGATTCATTTGCCTAAACGCAGGCATCTAGTATCACTTGGGTTGCCCAAGCTCTGAATTTCTCCAGTAGCTGCCATCTGTACCAAATCCTGTGAGAGATGAAGTACCACAGAGTACCTAAAATGGTACCAGTGGTGCCTGAACTCAGGCAAATGACTCAAGTTTTAATTTCTGTTGACTACAGTGGAAGCTCAGACAGCAGTGCAGATTTACGTGTACATTACACCACTATTAAATTATCTGAGCCTCGAACTTAGAAAGTTTGTAGCAGAGAAAATTTTCCACAGTTTCCTGAGTAGTGATCCCAAGCTTCTAATCACAGAATCATCCCTTCTCAGTTTGCATAATGCCTTTGTATATTTTAAAACAAAGCTTTTGAAGGAGTTTTATGATGATGAAGGCATCTCTTATTCAATGCTTGATAGCATCCTAAAAATCTGTTTTGAGAGGTGGGGGGGCATTCAACTCATTTTGAAATCAAACCCATTTAAGTTCTGTCATATTGAGCATAGACTGATCCATGTCATATGTTAAACATTCCAAGCTTTTTCTGTAAAAGTTACAGGTTACTTTTGCTCAGAGGTAATACTAGAAACAAGCACGCTGATGTGAACACAGGAAAAAAGGACTGCCTGGTGGTTACAGCAAAAGAACTAGTGGTCAGCCCAACTTTATGAGCTTCAGGCCTTCATCCTGAAAGTAATTTAAAACCCTGTGATTTTTTTTTTTTTTTTTTTTGCCATGATTCGTTCTCCATAAAGCAATTTAGTAAAGCTATGAAGCAGAATGGATTGATTCATATTTCTAAATGTAGAGGTCTATTCTGCAGACCTACATAAGGTTGAACTCTCTTTAATCCCCTGGTAAATAAAAGGAGAGAAAAAGATAGTATTTGGGTTCAATACAGCAAATCCCTGAATTCTAATCAAGTAAACTGTTCTCTAAATGTCCCATTTTTTCCCCTCAAATATAGAAAATTCTACATAACTACCTGATTTGGAGACATTTTCACTGCAGAAACCTACGATATGAACAGCTGAACACCATTCCCATCCTCCATAGGTGAGTATCTATTGCAGGTTTTTCTGCACCAGATTACCAATACATATTTTTAATAATTAATTTATTACAGTAATAAGAGCTTGTTAACCTAAAGAACTGAATTTGTTGTATAAACATGTCATCCTCCAGATGTGCAAACTCTTCTACAAGGATAGGTCCATGAATTCATCTCAAATGCAAACTGCAGAGACTAATAATAGGCTAGTAATACTAAATCATTTGATATATTGGTATGCAAAGTACTTCAAATTGTTGGACAGGAAGGTACAACATGGCTGCACAAAATCAATAGTAGTATCTTACATAATTTTATCAAGCTGGAATTATGGATATAGTCCATGGAATCAAAGCAAAATTGTCTAATTTTTTCTTGTGGTGAAGAAACTGATATCCAGTAGGATGCTTTTTATTTTGGAAAACAAAATGGGTCAGTTCAAGAACAATCACATCTTATTGACGTGTTGTGTAATAAATCCACATGATACAACAATCTGCATGAGATATACTTTGCTTGAGATACTCTGATGGTAGGAGAGAGGAAGTAAGATGGTCTTAAAATGATGATTCTAGGACAAGAATGGATTTTTATGACAAACTAGCTGAAGCAGTTGTCTCTGTGGAGCAATACCTTGAGTACCAGCAATAGCTTTCTGTTTTTTCAGAGTTCCTTGGATTCCAGACACTTTTATGACATCAGCCAGTGCAGGGTCTAAAAATCAGGCTAAAAGGATACTCAAGGCTATGTTGTTTTCTCTCGTAGACTGTAGACCAACTATTACCCTAAAGCAACAATGTCAACAGGGATTGGCTGAAAAATAAACCAATGACACTGTAATTTTTTAGCCAATTCAGGACAAGAGTACATTGATCAAAATTTCAGTCAAAAAAAAAAAAAAGATAATATGTCTTTTCAGTTAATAGCTATTGGACTTACAAGAATATTAATATGTAAACGAAAAATGGCAGCTTACTTCATGCCTAATCTTCCTTTCCCTTACCCGTCTCCTCCAGCCTGAGATTTTAGTTCGGAAGGAATCAAAGTGCCACCCACAGTGATCTTCATTCTGAAAACAGGGAATTGTCTGAAATGTTGACATCCGTTTCAAAACATAGCAATCAAAATTTCCATACAGTTCTGCAGATCCTATTCGAAAACCTGGACCTCCATAGTCTGCACATATAAAATCATGTGATGGTCCTGATAGGTATTCCCATAAGGGAAAGATTATTTACAGATGCCCCAGAAAAAGTCCTTTGCAAATTTAGGACCTCATATACCTGCAGTATGAATTGTACAATGAATAGCCTTGAACTTAGTTGTCTTCTCAGATGATGCGTTACACTGACCAGTAAATATTTAAAATAACTTCCTCAAAACCCCCAGGAATGTGCTGAAAATGTCTTTGCCGATGTACACTGTGTTAATAACCCATTTCACGTATAACCTTACACAATGAGTTGACATTTTAAGTTATCTGAACATTGGACATTTGAACTAAACTAGTCCTCTCTCTTTCCTGCACACTTGATGGGAGAAAGATAGACAATGATTGTGACAGCAGAAAGGGAAGGATCTTCCCGTGGAGGGGAAGATCCCATTGACATTGTCCCACTGTCCCATTGACAACAGAAAGAGCCTAAATGACTAGATTAGATCAGACACCAAAATTTTAGTTGAGTATATACTGCTGAGGTTGTTTTTATGCAGTATATATTAGTTATCAGTTGTTAGAAGGATCCTGCATAAAAAAGCTCAGTACTTGTACTTAGTTCTGAGAGTGACTGAGATGGTATTTAAAGAAACATTACACTTTTCCTAAAGCTGTAGCAACTACTGAAACTACAGATTCCTCTCAAATTGCATGGGGGGGTGTGTGT
Organism: Larus michahellis; assembly: GCF_964199755.1. NCBI lineage: Eukaryota > Metazoa > Chordata > Aves > Charadriiformes > Laridae > Larus > Larus michahellis. The sequence continues at coordinate 127,108,132 of NC_133898.1, forward strand.
GTTATATGGGATATTAGGAAATATTTCTTCACTGAAAGTGATGCCAAGCATTGGAACAGGCTGTCCAGTGAAGTGGTTGAGTCACCATCCCTGGAGGTATTGAAAAGACATGTAGATGTAGAACTTAGGGACGTGGTTTAGTCATGGACTTGGTAGTGTCATGTTTACAGCTGGACTCAATGATTTTAAGGGTCTTTTTCAACCTAAAGGATTCTATGAGTCTATTTTACTTACTGCTGGATCACTCATTCTTCTCTTAATACTACATTTTTACTCTTGCGCTCTTCCTGGCACAATCCTCCCCTCTCTTGGTTGAGGGATCGTTCAGTCACCATCCCTGGAGGTATTTAAAAATTGTGTAGATGTGGTGCTGAGGGACACGGTTTAGTGGTAACTTGGCAGTGCTAGGTTAACAGTTGGACTTGATGATCTTAAAGGTCTCTTCCAGCCTAAATGATTCCATGATTCTCTGCCCAACATGGATTCTGTGGTTTCAAAGCAAGAGATATAAGATAGCAGGAGCTGCTGCACTTCATGTTAGAGACACAGCAGTATCATCATCTCTCAAGGAAGTATTAAAGAATGGCATATATATAAAAGAATTATCAGAAAATCTGTTCTCGGCTTATATCTCCTGTCTTAGTAGCCAAACTCCAACATTTATGACCGTGTTAACCTCCACACCTCTGGAATATCCCTTCATTCTCAGCTAGGTGGTCTGTATACAGTCAGCACATGTGTCTACAGGACTGGGTTAGTGGCATCAGTTATATTACCACAGATCAGTAATATCAAGCAGATAGGCATTGGATTACAGTGGAAAAGATGTACTCTGATGGAAGTGAGAGCACAGGAAAAGAAGAAAAAAAAATTATGAGATTCATCTGGCCAAAGGTAAACATTTCAGTAAGTCAGACAATTGTACCTTACAACTGCCTGTTTCTCTCTGTTGTCTATTAAGTCCCAGGGTAACTAAATCAGGTGTGATCATATTTATTGTAGATATCTTAACTTCAGAGATAAACCTTACCCTCAAGGTCTTTTCAGCTTTGTCAAAATTATGTCACAAGTAGTCTAATTTTTCCAAAACTGTCTCTTCTGCTGAAAAAAAAGTCTCTTCTGCTGAAAGCCCAACTCAGACCATGGACTGCCAAACAAGGTCACTTACTTTGTTGCTTTTCCAAGAAAAATCAAATGCACCTTAGCAATTTCTGTCTGATGTTTGTCTAATCTATTTTTAAAAATCTGCAACACTGAAGACTGCAACCTCTCCAGGTTTTACTAGAAGATTTTTCTTAACATCTAGTCACAACAGAGTTCTAGTGCTTAATCTCATGTTCACAATATGGAGCAGAAAATATAAGTATTTTTTTGACTCGAACGCATTCATTTTCTAGTAGCCACAGTCAAAGGGAAAAAGCAGCAGCATTTTGCAACAGATCTGTATTAACCATACTATTCTGGGGAAAAAAAATAAGGCTTCTTTTTCAGCATCTTATTAACATAGCTAAATGATACAAAATAAACCTTTAAACTCAGAATCAAACTAGCTGTGGAGACTTACATAGAAGATTTGGTGTCTCTTGGTGATTTATGGACTCATTTGCAGAATGTATAACAGATGTTGACTCCTTACATTTATAGACTGGTTTTTTTTTTTTTTTTCTTTTTGTATATATAGTTGATACTCATGAATCTGGACTTCTGCAAAGGTAAGTGCCACCCTTGTATATGTGACACTGTGTTTTATCTGGAGACCTTAATAAGAGATGGAGACTGATGTTCCAGCAAAGGTTAAGAAGTCAATGCCACCCTCAATTTTTGTACTGGGAAATTCCAATAACCAACAGCTCCTAGAATGTCTTCTTCAAACCGGTGTGGGTTAGATGGGTAAATGAATTAAATTTTTGATCATTGATGGGTAGCCGAGATGCATCAAATAAGCAAATGGATTAGACAAAACAATCAGTTCCTTCTTTCATCTGTCTGATAGTCTAGACGCCTACCTATACAGAGCTGCAAGTCCTCTTCTCCTCATACAGCCAATGTCCTGAGGCAGCCACGATGCCTAAGTTAGACATACCTCCCAGTGCAAATGCATAATTTTCTCAACTGGGTCATATGAATAATAACAGAGGCTGGTCTTTTTTTTTTTTTTTTCTTCTCAATTTTATATTGCTTTCAATCTGACTTTATTTCAGCGTCAAATGGCTGAACTGGCATCCACCTAGCTTTGTAACTCCTTGCAGCAGAAGGGGAAATCAAACCATATGTCGGGGCTGTGCTTCAGAAGGTTTAAGAGTCTGCCATTTGGCTTGGAGATTTTTGGTTCCTCTTGGTTCAGACTCAAGCTGCAGTTCCTATAAAGCCTGTGAATAAAAGAAAATTCCCTTCTCATTTCAACCCCATAAAATAAATTGCCTTCTTTTTTTGTAAAATTTTCTTCCACAAATGAGGTAAGGTTTGAGTATATTTTTATTCTTTCCATGAGAAGGAATGGGCATCCTCCACTTCTTTTAGCTTGTCCTGAATTATTCATGACAAAGAAAGAAAACCTGTTAAAACAGAAAAGAGCAGCCTCTAAAGAATAAGAAAGTTGTCAACACTTAGGCCTTCACAAGCTGGGAGAAAGAGCTGATGCCTCACACTTTCATGGAAATGAAGATGTTAATGAAGAACCAGGGTAGGGAGTGAGAAAGAGAAACAAAGAATGTGGTTTCTGGGCCTTTATTTTGTAAATATTTGGACTTGTACAAATTTGTTAATTGAGGCAATTGATTTTTGCCTGAAAATGGTAGCAAAGTCTAATTCATTAAAGCCTAAAATAACATCCTTTGGGCTAAACGGGGTCATTTCATTTGTAACCTTTTAGTGATGTATTAACAATTTGGAAGCATTTCGGTGCATATCTTAAAAAGTGCCACATTAACAGGAACGGGCCTGGAGAAAGAGGGAAAAAAAAAAAAAAAGAAGTTACAAACACACACGCACGCAAGCACACATACACACACACAATATACATGGCCTCCAGCCCCTGTCCTTCCTCTTCTGCAGCATTTTAAGGTCTGTGTTTAATATTGCCAAGCCTACTTGAGTGATAAATGCAACTGTATAAAAATTACTTATTACAAGCTGTCATGTTGCCTCACTCACATTGCAAGGCTAGAGGCACTGTACATAAAGCTAGAATCTCCACCTTGACAGCATCGGCAGTGCCGGCTTTAAAATAAAATGCTTTCAGTCATGAATACAAAACATAATTTACCTTTTCATAATACTTCAGTTTGGAAACACTTTGGAAGGCTCATGTTACCATCAAACCTTTACCTGAGCCGTGCCAGCAACCAGTTAATTCCGAGTTGTCAATTTACTTCAGCGCTGCTTTCCATCACTTAGCCTTTGAAGAAACATTAAGCTGTTCAAATTGCCATCCCTTAATTCTTTTTTTAAAGTTATATTTACCCTCAATTCTTTGGCGGTGAGTAGCTGACACAATAGGATTATTCCAAGCGTTAAATTACAATTTGGGAGAGTGCCTGCTTGCTATGTTTCTTTTTCAGAAGCCCCCTGACTTGCTGTGTGTTCACGGCGTCGAAAAAAGATTCCCAACTCCCTGCTTTCCATCCCCCCCTTTTCCATAGAGTCCAGTTACACAATTCCCCTTGAATTGCTCCTCCCTTCCAACGGCTGGCTGAGATCAGAGGTTTAATTCCTTGCCGTGGTAGCCCAGCCGCCCCTTTTCTCCTGCATTAGTACTGTACTGATGCTTAAACATAAAAGCTCACTGTAAGCTGTGGATGTCAGCGAGATTGAAATTGAAAGTGAAGGTTCTGGGGAGACTGGCTGGGTAACAACTGATGCGTTGTGACTGTTTTTATAGTTGGTCATGATGCATACAGTATGTGAAGTTCCCATCTGTACTGGTGTCTGCCCACCAGCCACCCTGCCACATTCGCAAAAGTGGCTGCAGCACCGAGCGCAATAGGAACAGAACTGCAGATGCCTCCCTTTAGCCCAAATTTCTTTTGACAATGTTCACATCCAGTTAGGGCCCAAAGTGCCTGTACTTGTCAGGAGGGATAAGGAGTGAGGAAAGTAGTCCCTTTTCGAAAGCGAAACAGAATTGCCAAAGGAAATATTTTCTCTTCTTCCCTCCTCCTTTCCTTCTTCAGCTGCCCCCGCCATTGCAAATCCCTGTCCTCCCCCTTCCCTCCTCCACAGATGCAATGTCCAAAAAAAGAAAAGAAAAAAAAAAAAAGAGAAAAAAATATATAATTAGATTGGCATCTCTGATATAGGTCTACAACAATTGTCTTTTTCCTGTATCAGTTGGTGGAGAGAGGGAATGCAATTGAGAGTGGGGCAGGGATTTTGGATTTGACAGCGCTGACTACAACAGCCCACAGAAGATGTGTTGTGCCCACGAGCTCTGGGATTCAGCTACAGGGGAATTTGCTGTCCCTGGTGGGTCGCTTAGCTAGGTGACAGGAATGGATGCATATTTCCTATGCTATTTGAAGCTATTTCAATTCCACCCATACAGATATCATTTGACTGGAAACAAAATCCATTTTCCTTCATATTCTTTTCCTTCCCCCCCCCACCCTTCTCTTGATTTTAATTTACTGATGAATCATTTAGTGAATAAAGGCAAAGATACCCTTGTGTTCATGACACAGAGTCAGAACTCAATGGTTTTCTGGTTCTAACATCTGATGATAGGTCTCCGATCTTCAGCTTGCTCTGGCCTCAGGTCTGTGCCTCAGTTTCCATATCTGTAAACCAGCAGAATAATGCTCAGCTGTGTCAGTAGAGGGCTCTGAAGACGGGCTACTCATCCTCTTTTGGGAGGTATTTTGGTGACTGATGCATTAGACAGCAGAGCAGTTTTCAGTAGATAAGCCATTCTAATTCATAGAAATGAATAAATGTTTCTACTCAAGCAAATATTAACAGCTATGACATTGCCATACTCATCCTGCTAAGGTCCCTCATCCTAAACCAGTGCTCTCACCTGAGGATACCTGATGTAAAAGGAATTCCACCCACTAATTCCAGATGACTTGCAGAGATCCTTTCCAACCTATTTTTTTTTTCCAGAAACTCAATCTTCAAGAGGATTCCTACATTTGTAGAGCAGTTGATCCTGAGGAAGGATGTTAGAAGGATGTTTCCTGTTCACATTGCAGTGAAGATGATTTGAGAAAGCCAGACTCTTAAGCTAACATCTAAATAGTGGACCTTACTATTTGAAAAGAATCTTCCTTAAACCAGGAACACAAATGTATCTGTCCAGCCATGTCCTCTTATCTTTAAAAAAAAATTCAGCAGGAATTAAGTAATTAATAAATAATCCCCTTTTAGAATTATCCATATATGTTTAAGCACATCAGTAAATTTGGATTGTTTTCCATAGTCTTTTGTTTCATTTTGAGCAGATATGGAAATTTGGTAGAATTTAGGCATCCAAATACCTTAAATATTTTCACGCTACAGAAAGAATGTTCTCAATTCTGGCAGGCATAATCAGCAACCTGGCTGAAATGACATTAAAACAGCAACAAAGCCAAGGCCACTCTGGTTTCAATTTTGGATTACTATATCACATTAAAAAAACCCAACTTTGTGTAGGAATCTTGGGCTGAATTCCAGTTGGTTGGCTGAAGTGATGATGACTTCCATGTTATTTTAGCTCTTGTTGAGGGTAGCTACAGTGTAGCCTCTGGAATCAGGTGTGACGTCAAAGGACACATTTATGGGCACTGAATGTTCTGAAAAAGCACTTAAAGCTCTGATGTTCAAGCAAAGAAGGCTCAGCTAGACTCAGTTTCACTGTTAGTTCCTGAGAACTCAGTTGTCTTTTCCTGGTTCTTTGGTGAAAATTGCAGTGTTGCACAAGGCAGCTGAGGGATTACATCCAGGCAGTTGACATAATGTAGCAACGCGCCTGTAAACCTGGAAAATAGCCAAAGGGAACAAAAAAAGGGAGGAGTTCTCCACAACCACCCCAACCAACCCAAAACAATCTTAAGATCTGGAAGACAGTTATGAAGAAACTGGCTTCCCAGGGAGCCCTGGAGTCTTAGACTTTGTTCCTGGAAAAGCTGAATGTGCTTTTGCTACAGATTCTCCTCTCCACCTCACATTTGATACGACCCATCTAGCCATTTCATAGTCCCAAAGAGGAAACAGAAAAGTTCAGGGAGGCCAGAAAACAGAAACCTGCAACATTATCCAGGCTTCATGCTGTGATGAATCCGTATTTAGTCTCAATATCTGCAGGGATGGTCAGCGCAGACTTTTATTCCACTTTGCAGAGCAGCCATCTGATGGAGTAAGCACTGCTAATTTATCACCATGGAATTCAAAGTGAAATGAGACTCCAGAATGGACTAAGTATGACTTGGTATTACAAAAACAAATAAGCAAGAAAAGCTTAGAAAGAAAAGATAAGCAAGTTTAGGAAGAGTGGTCTAGATGAATGGACCTTAAGGTGGATAGAAAACTGGTTGAAAGACAGAGCTCAGAGGGTCGTGATTAGGGGCACAGAGACTAGTTGGAGGTCAGTAACAAGTGGTGTTCCCCAGGGGTCAGTACTGGGTCCAGTCCTCTTCAATATATTCATCAATAACCTGGACCAGGGGATAGAGTGCACCCTCTGCAAGTTTGCTGATGACACAAAGCTGGGGGGGTGGCTGACACACCAGAAGGCTGTGCCACCATACAGAGAGACCTGGACAGGTTGGAGATTTGGGCAGAGAGGAACCTTATGAAATTCAATAAGGGCAAGTGTCGGGTGCTGCATCTGGGGAGGAATAACCCCATGCACCAGGACAGGCTGGGGGGCTGACCTGCTGGAGAGCAGCTCTGTGGAAAGAGACCTGGGAGTCCTGGTGGACAACAGGATGACCATGAGCCAGCAACGTGCCCTCATGGCCAAGAAGGCCAATGGCATCCTGGGCTGCATCAAGAAGAGTGTGGCCAGCAGGTGGAGGGAGGTCATCCTCCCCCCCTACTCTGCCTTGGTGAGGCCACATCTGGAGTACTGTGTCCAGTTCTGGGCTCCCCAGTTCAAGAAGGACAGGGAACTGCTGGAGAGGGTGCAGCAAAGGGCTACCAAGATGATGAGGAGACTGGAACACCTCTCTTATGAAGAAAGGCTGCGGGATTTGGATCTCTTCAGTCTGGAAAAAAGACGTCTGAGGGGGGACCTTATCAACACTTATCAATACTTAAAGGATGAATGTCAGGAGGATGGGGCCAGGCTCTTTTCAGTGGTGCCCAGTGACAGGACAAGAGGTAACAGGCACAAACTGGAGCACAGGAATTTCCATCTTAACATGAGGAGGAACTTTCCTTTGAGGGTGGCAGAGCCGTGGCACAGGCTGCCTAGAGAGGTGGTGGAGTCTCCATCTCTGGAGACGTTCCAAACCTGCCTGGACACGTTCTTGTGTAATCTACTGTAGGTGACCCTGCTGTGGCAGGGGGGTTAGACTAGATGATCTCCAGAGGGCCCTTCCAACCCTATGATTCTATGAAAAAATAAAAATAATTAAAAAAAGAAACAGATTTACCTTTGCTCTTAATAATTAACAAACAAGAGTTGACCTGTCTGTTTCCAAAGTTTAATGTACTCAAATGCCATTTTAAAATTTTTTGAGGTGGTACAAAAACAGTAGAGGCAACCCCAGACAACCCTCATAAAAATAGCAACATATTTGTTTCCTTCATTGGGAGAACACTTATTACAATGCTGAGACACTTTGGAATTTCATCATGTGGAGGTGGTGGCATGGTCAGCTTAAATTACTTTTAGCTTCTCTAATGCAGCTCAGTCACTGGCATTTGAATGGGCTTTAATTAACAGCTTTCTGTCTTTGTCTGTGGTTCACTTGAAGGGAAGGGTTGATGCTAAATGGAACTGGAAATGATCATTGACAGTTCTCTGAGGTCTTATATACAACCTTAATTTCCATAAAGGTAAATGCTGAAGACTGTTCCACTGCTTCTTATACATAAATAGAGTCTCAAAAAGGGAGACTATCTTCTGTTAAAGGTATAGAATTAAAATTCCAATGGATCTTCCCTAGAGTCCCTGTGCAATCTCAGGAAGTAATTTAGGTCCGGCTATCCAAAGTTATTTACTGAGCTTCCTTCTGTGTACTGTGGAGATAGGCAGGAACCATGGGATGGTAATAGACGTAATAGAGGATGGGAGGATCTGTTCTCTAGAGACACCTGTCTCTGTCCACTTTAGGAGATGCTGGATGAAGCAATCAGCACTGTGTACTTCCTCAGCTACTTTAAATAATTCCTGGAAAGAACAGACAGAAAAAGGATATTTGTCCTGGTCAGATATTTTATGTGATTGCTGAGCATTAGTGCTAGTACAAATGGTGGGAGAGAGCTGGAATAGCCCTTTTGGAGTCAACCAAACTTCCAGAGAGATTAAAGTAATGGCAAAACCTAGGTAGTTTTGTTCTACACCATCAGCTTTTAGGTGGCTTATGGCAAACGAGATGAATCCCACCTGCAGCCTGTGCTGGGCAGTGAAGTGCTGCCATAGAGATCCCCAGATGAGCTCACCAAAGATTGGGAGGCAGTACTATACTGCATTAAACATCTCGGTTCAGTCCAGGAAATAACGTAGCTGAAGTAATGCTTATTTCAAGCTAAGATGTGTTTGGTGCCTCGCTGTCAGTGTAGTTGTATCCCTGTTTTTCCTGATTCTTTTTATGCTGGCAGGTGAAACAGGGCTAGGGTATTTTCCTTGGCTCTGATGCCTTTTGCCATGGTCCAGGCATCCATACCTAAATCATCTTAGCCTCTAGAAGGGAGAGGCTGCACCCAAACTGCCTGTTATGAGCCAGCTCCTGAATAACAGCAGGGATTTCTTTGGGACAGTGCTAGATGCCTTGGGCTAAAAACAAGTCATTGTCCATTCTAATAGGTTGCCAACGTAAAAAAACCCAAAAACTAATAATAATAAAAAAATTCTTTTTAATAAGCTCCAACCCTAAATGACTAGACGTCAAGCCGGAGTCACTTAGCTAGTTACAAAGGTTTCCGGACCCTTTAACTGAAATCAGCAGTGAAGTTTCACGCTAGAACTATGCAAAAGCCCTTGTTACAGCACACAACCAAGTGGTTGGTTTCTTTAAGTTTTGATGGGAAATTTTAGGAGGAAATTAGAAGCTGACAACTACCAGGGAATTTTAGGAGGAAAGAAAATGAAAGCTATATTTGCACAGGTTTATGCAGTTGGAAATAGCTGAGTTTCACATGCCTCTGGCTCTTACATTGGATTCCAGGTATTGCAGTTTACTACTTTGTCTTTTGGATTAAGAATAGAAGTAGGAACTTTTCCACTGACTGCACAAAAAGAAAATATAAACCCTTCTCATGACACAGTCCCATTCTTTACCCTTTTTAAACTTCTTCCAGTGACACACCACTGCTTTGGTATGCCTGTTTGGGGTGAGAGAGTCCTTTGCTTTCTTGGTAAGCAGAGCTGGGATCGTGTGTGACACATGAGCAGAAGAGGGCAGAAAAAAACGAAACGTGTGAAATTGCCTTCCAGTCCTGACCTGGAGGGACTGTCCGTAGAGTGAAAAAGTCCACACGCACTATGTTCATTCATCTTCCGTGTTCACTGTACGGAGACTGTCATCACGAATGCCAGTCCCTACCAGCTGACTGATGTGCCATTTATCTGTTTGGAATTGAGTCTAACAAGTCATTTTATGTAGTCTAGGTCATCAAATAAACATCTGGTGAAAACAAAGTTCAGCCTTTATGTCCTGGGTCAAATTTAAGCCAGCAACCTAAAGTAAAGCACTTGCTATCTCATTATAAATTCCCTTGAAGTCAAACAAGACCATTACAAGTCCCTTTGGTTCTCTCTCTGCTTTTAGAACTATATTCTGTTCTTATTCTGGGTGAATTTAGACACATTCTGGGCCTTTGATATGAATCTATTAATCAGACCTGTCACACTGCATCGTCTTTTGGATCAAGGCTAGAAGCGTGAGCTTTTCCATTGACTGCACAAAAGGAAATGCTGATCCTTCTTATGATACAATCCTTTCTTCCTTTTTCTTAACTTTTTGACATAAAAAACTTGTGAGTGATATGTCTTGCTTAGTCCTGTCTTTGAATCAGGTTACTTCTTCAACCAGCTGTACTGGCTGACAGTAGTCAGCAACTGTTTCAGATGAAGCCCTATCTGTTTCTTCTCTGGGAATGAAGGCACAGAGTATAAAAATGAATAGGTTTTGAACTCAGTCTGTCTATCCTTTTTCTCTTTTCTTTTCTCATAAAAATGAATAAGAAATGCAATAGTTTCCTGCGCACAATCATTTTTATAGCATTTCTGTCCTCTACCACCACACAGCACTGCTGCTCACTGTCGATGAAGTAGGATAGCCCAGTCTACAGGTAATTGTTGCTAACTGGTTTGAAAAACAATCTCATTATAGTCTGACAATTATTTATTTTTTCATTCTTGGTACTTTATATATTTGTTTTTCCAAACATCAAAGTAATGAAGGAGAAGATAATTTACAACATTTTTTTTCCCAAGAAGCTTCACAGATGTTGAAACTATTAATTAAATTGTTTAAAACCCACTGTTGTGAAAGATATCCTTTCCTTGCCACAAAGTGAGGTGCATATCTGCATTATGGAGCAGCAAAGCCAAAGGAAGACTTGACATAAACTTCTGTTATTTTCATACTTCCAGAGTCAGGTTTTGGGGATCTGAAAGAATTATTCTACCTTTACTAGATCTTAACTTGGTCCTGAGCAATGGATAAGTGTCAATCACTGGTAGAATCTCAATAGCCTCATTGCTGTTGGTAAGACTCTGGTCTGACAACGTGACTGAAGGCAGGGATGTCACACAGAAAAAGCCTTTTTTCTTTTTCTTTTATTTTTTTTTAACACACTTTTAATGCACTTTCATTTCTTAAAGCTTGTGGAGCTGATATAAGATTGGTCATTTATGAGTTGGAAACAAAGGTTCATGTAGCTGAACCCCAACTGGTTATCTCTGACCATGACTAGGAGTGAATATCTTAAGGGCAGCATAACAATGGGGTTAGCACACAGTGAGCACTATATGCTGTTCCAGCCTCCAATGAATTTTGGCTCTGGGCTGAACCAGGTTTGTAACTTCATGTTTAATAGCTTTCCATGAATTTCTTTTCCAGGAACTTCTTCATTTCAGCCCCTGTAGGCCTTTAGGATTCAAAGCATTCTGCAGCAAAAACAAAATATTCACTACTCAATTATATTCTGTGTGAAGAATCACCTCTGGTAGTAAAGCTGTGCTGGTAAATTATGCTGTAGGTGGTTGGAAGCACTTCTGTGTATACATAGGAAAACATACTTCTCCACTGACCATCTCTTGATTTTTAGAGAGTTATCACTTCTTCCATATGGATGGATCTATGCCAGCCATGTCCCTGCCTTTCTCCCTTCGAGTTTCAGTGTAAGGCCACAATAAAAAAGGAGATGGGTGAACAGATCATTTTGTGGATGCCTACCTGGCCTATCCTGCTTCATGCATGAATTTCTACTTTATCCTGGTTTCTCTCAAGAAACATGAATACACATAAAGGAGGACTCCTTCACAAAGAAAAAAAACAGAAAGATTTCATTTCTGTCAGGTTTCTGTCTCCAAACCTATGTGATGCAATGAGGATTTTTTGTTTGACTTCAGAAGGTCTTGAATAGGCTGTATGTGCCAAATACTAAGAGGGATTTGGGGTTGACGTGCTCAGCATCAGCAGGCCTTAAAATCAATCTTCCCAGAATTCACCTTGAAGATTGAGATGCCTACATTACTTGCACAACAGTTAATTCTGCTCAACTTCATAAAACTTGGGAAAAGTTAGGTGCTTTTTGTAGGTACCCACTTAGTGGTGAAACATCTGACCCACCTCATTGGAAAAGTTGAGGGAAGTGATTGGTATGAAATACTCTTTGTGCCTTGGTTTTGGGGAATTCAGAGAAATAAGTATCCAAGGTAAGAAATTTTCTTTTGGGCATCTAAATCAAACCTTTGGGCATGGTTAGTGAGAGCAGTGTTCTTGCAGCTGCCAGGAGAGGAGCTGCCAACACTCATTTTTTACATAATGGTCCTGTGGTTACAGCATTGTCCTGGGAAGCTCAGAACTGCAGTTGCAGGGCAGTTTTAGCCTGAGAAAGGTTTAAACCTGCTCTTCCCATACCCCTCAAGCATGCTTTTTTAATTTTATTTTTTTTTTTTTGGGTGTGAGTATCCTGCCAAATGACCCACCTGATTAATAGCTTCTCATTGATTGACCAAGTTATGAGAAGACTGATTCAGCTTGCTGCATAGAAGGTAGAGTATTTGTCAGGGTTTCCTGGATCAGCTCAGAGGGAGAAATGCATTTTCCAACAGACTTATGGTGATATATCACCACTACGATAACCAAACACACAGAAAACTGAAGTCATCAGGTTAGCGTCCCACTTGTTAGTAGAATTCTCTCCTCCTCTGGCAGAATGAAGAAGGCTTATGCACACCTTGTAACATCAAAGTAAACCTAAAATGGACACAGACATTGTCAGTAGACTTTTCATGCAGGTATGAATCCTGACTCTTTGTACTAGAGAAGCTAAAGGTGAACAGAAACAATCAAATATCTATATACACACACTCCACACATAAATACACACATATTTTAGGTATAATTTGCTTGTATTTTATTTTTAAATGCAGAACAGACTCTGCACCCCATTTTGAATAATTAGTGTAAAATAAAATATTGATTAATAATAAATGAAATGAATAGCATCCATTCCAAACCCACGGAATGTTTTGAAGGAGAATATGTGATCAGGGAATTAAAGCTTTCATAAGATAACATGATGACAATGGAAGAAGGTGTACCTGCACAAGTTGCAAAGTCTAGCATTTCTTAGCTTTGGAGTGCTTCACTTGAGTGGCTTTTCTAATGCTCTTTTAATGTTCGTGTTCAAGCATGGATGGGCACTTATGCATGTGCATGTGGAATAGAAAAGAATAGGCATAAATCAGTTTTTGTGTTTTGTTTTTTTTTTTTTTTTTTTTTTTTTGTTTTTCCCTTGCAGGTCATAAAAAACTCTGTAAACACACAGTACAGTTGTAAAGGCTCACAATTTGTGTTCCAGAACTATTGCAAGACATATTTCCAACAAAAATTTTCCACAGATATTCAGAGAGATAACTCCAAACTGTAGCGATGGAAAAAGTCATGTGCTCATTTCCAATGTTATTAATAATTTCTTGTGGTTTATATACAAGAAAAAGTTTGTGGTATGTGGGCATAAAATTGTTACCTTTCCCAATTCATGGAATCATGGAATCATAGAATTCCCTAGTTTGGAAGGGACCTTTCAGATCACAGAGTTCAGCCATCAACACAACACTGACAAAACCCATCACTAAACCATATCACTAAGCACCATGTCTACCGATCTTTTAAATACCTCCAGGGATGACAATTACCCCACTTCCCTGGGCAGCCTGTTCCAGTGTTTGATAACCCTTTCAGTGTTAAAAAAAAAAGGAAGAGTCCCTCACTGTGAACTTTTTTCTCTTTGTTTGGTAAAAAATTGTAAATTGCACCCAAAAGAAAAAAAGTACAACAAATGTCACTTTTGGCAAAAATTGAAACAAATCAGAAGCCTTAAAAGGTTGCACATGGAAATTATATCATTACAAATGGATGATGTGATTATTACAACCTTATTAAAATTAAGTATGGGGTCTGTAATAAAGTCATTGACAGAACATTGATGAACAATTTTAAAATGAACAGTAATGTAATAATATTTCAAAATCACTTTTGTTTTCATATCACCTAGGATGATATTCACAATTGTGTCTCCCCAGGATCTTCTGTAACTGAACACAACAAATGCAGTAATGAAATGGAATAGAACAGAAAATATATTTCAAAGTGCAGCAGGCCAGGTTCAAAAATTCATCTACTGTTTTTCATATGATCTTTTACATGTAGTTGCTAATTGTTAAGGGAATTTTGGTTGAAAACTGTTGGAAAAAATATACTTACATTCTGTTTGATTAATGTGTAACTAGATAATTTAAGATCAATACTAAAAAAACCCACACTTATTTCAATCTGATAGAGCATTGTTATTGTATAGATTGTTACAAGATTCCATTTGCAAAAAATGCATTTTTTTAACCTTTTAAATTTTGTAATAGAAGGATAAATTTTACATTAGCTATTATTATTATTATTACTACTACCACTACTACTATTAAATAATAAATGGCAGCATATGATTTTTAATTATTGGTACGAAAGAACTGAGTCATGAATTTGATGAAAAAAATCTAAAGTTTCATACTTAAATCGACTGAAATTTCACAGAATCACAGTATCAAGAATGGCTGAGGTTGGAAGGGACCTCTGGAGGTCATCTGGTCCAACCTCCCTGCTCAAGCAGGGCCACCTAGAGCTGGTTGCCCATGACTGCATCTAGATACTTTTTTAATATCTCTAGGGAGGACGAGTCTACAAGCTCCCTGGAAAAATTTGCTCTGCTTTAAGAAATTTTCCACTGTTACCGTGCTGTTTAACACAATGGGATAAAAAATAACTTAAATAGCAGTAACAGCAAAACTTGTGGACAAAGTGTTAAAATAAAATAGAATAAAAAAAAATCCTTTAACTAATACAGCTACTCCTTTGGGGACAAGGAATTGTTCAGTCTATATCAGATAAAGAAGTTTTTCATTAGTACACCTGGAGTACTGTGTTCAGATCTGGAGCTCCCAGCACAAGAAGGACATGGACCTGTTGGAGATAGTCCAGAGGAGGCCACGAAGATAATCAGAGGGCTGGAGCACCTCTGCTATGAGGACAGGCTGAGAGAGTTGGGGGTGTTCAGCCTGGAGAAGAGAAGGCTCCAAGGAGACCTTTTAGGCACTTCCAGTACTTAAAGGGGGCCTATAGCAAAGCTGGGGAAGGACTCTTGATCAGGGAGTGTAGTGATAGGATGAGGGGTGATGGTTTTAAACTGAAAGAGGGGAGATATAGATTAGATATTAGGAAGAAATTCTTGACTGTGAGGGTGGTGAGGCACTGGAACATGTAGCCAGGGAAACTGTGAATGTCCCGTCCTTGGAGGTGTTCAAGGCCAGGTTGAACGGGTTTTTAGCAACCTGGTCTAGTGAGAGGTGTCCCTGCCTGTGGCAGGGGGGTTGGAACTACATGATCTTTAAGGTCACTTCCAACTCTAACCAGTCTATGATTCTATGTATCTTCTCTAATAAGGTTTGTCAATCTAATTATTTCACTGTAACTAAGCTAAAGGCAGAAAGAGCCGCAGTTCAAATGGGAGAAGGCAGGCAGCTGCAAGGTATGTCAACACACAAGGACACCCACCACAAGAATCTTCTGCAGAAAGGACTGGCACTTCTTATTCTCCTTGTTCTGGACTATACAGAGCAAGATGCTTTGATGTACACAGATCCACTGTAGGAAACCTGAATCTCCAAGTCATCAAACTCAGTACAGTGAAGGTTGACAATGAATGATCTTGATCAAAATGGATTATTTTGCCTTCATTTTCTAATATATTTCTGTACTGGAAAGCTTTGTGCCACCATTTCAATTATTTCGGCATCAGTTTATGTGTAGAGTGTTTCTTTGAGACAGAGAAGCCACTCCTACTCAGTCTAAGGAGGGATGGGAAAATGCTGAAATGAGCACAACAGGATGAGCAAGGTAGCCTTGGTAGGATTTATGTGTGTATAAAGCTGTGCTTGCCAAAATGTGAGTTGCTGCCTCCTTTTGCAATGCTGAGCACCCCATGCATCAGCCAGCTTTGGTGCTGCTGTTGCACCAACGGCACTGGGTTGTGAGCAGATACAGGCTATACAAACTGAGTAGCAGCACACCTCTTCAGCAGCGCTGAAGCTTACAGCATCACAGCAAAGTAGAAGGCATGGGTTTCCTTTCAGTTATGTCATATGTTCACGGGGATTTAGCAGTAGCAGAGAAATAGAGCTGCTCTGTTCTTAGTGCTAGCAGGACAGGTGACATAGCCACTAAAATGCTGTCATTTCTGTCACTATCTGGCACCGCAGGCAACAGACACAGCAGAGGCCAAGAATTAAACAGGCAGGGGAAAGGATCTTCCCTTCTGCAAGAGCCCTGCAGCGTTGCCCTTCCATGGGCCACGGCTGGGAGCATGGTGGGAAGCGGGCTCTCAGGGCAGTTGCCCCCCCTGCCCCCTGGGTTTGCCTCTGGGGAGGGAAACTCACCCTGTGTGTTGGCTGGGGGCCTGGGCAGATAGTGGGATTGGCAGCGTGTCTGGCAGGGCCAGACAGAAAGGGCACCTGCCTGCGAGGCAGCCCAGGTCCTACAGCTGTTGGTCCTCCCTCCTGGGAATTAGTTCCAGTTCATATTCCACCTGGATTTGGTTAGTCCATGAGGCATCCCCTGTTATTTTTCCCATTTTGTACAGAATCACAGAATCATTTAGGTTGGAATGGACACTTAAGATCATTGGGTCCAACTGTTAACCTACCACTGCCAAATCCACCAGTAAATCATGTCCCTAAGTGCCACATCTACACATCTTTTAAATATCTCCAGGGATGGTGATTCAAACACTTTCCTGGGCAGCCTGTCACAATGCTTGACAACCCTCTCAGTTAAGAGATTTTCCCTTATGTCCAATCTAAACCTCCCCTCTTGCAACTTGAGGCCATTTCCTCTTGTCCTATTGCCTCTTACTTGGGAGAAGAGACCGACTAGCACCTCACCACACCCTCTGTTCAGGTAGTTGTAGAGAGTGATAAGGTCTCCCCTCAGCCCCCTTTTTCTCCAGGCTGAACACCCCCAGCTCCCTCAGCCGCTCCTCGCAAGACTTGTGCTCCAGACCCCTCACTAGCTTCATTGCCCTTCTTTGGACACAAAATGAATATGGATGTTAAGCAACAAGAGTCATCATCGAAGCATTCAAAAAATCTGAAGAAATGTTCCTTAAGAAGAAATGTAGGGACAAACACCAGTAGTTTGATGAAAGCACAGCTAGTTTTGTTCAGATCCTCTCTCTGAAACCACAGGATAATTTTACAGCCCATCTTGCTTTCATGAAGTGTTCCTGGTATATTTTTCTTGCACTTTTAGATTCACCTTTAAGGGTGTGAATCTTCACATCTCACTTTTGTCTCTCCAGCGTAGCTTGCCCCACCTGAGTTAATCAACTAAACTCCCTCTGCAGACAAAGAGAAGAAATTGATGTTTGAAAGTCTGGTTCCACCCAGCCTTAAATATAACCTAAAGTTAGATCAGCTACATGTTAAAAGTCTCTGGTTTTACTTTGTTGCAGCTAGGGTTAAACTTAGTTGCCTATAGGCCGCCATGTAGTGCAAGGTACACAAGTTGACCTCAGATTGCATTTTTGATCCCATGTCACACCTGACAGCTTCATTTCTCAGATAGTCTAGGACTTTTTGACAACAATAAACATCCGAGCATCAGAAAAGGGGTGAAACCCTTTGTAGAGCCTAGTGAGTTACTTAGCTAGCTAAAAGTAGGTATCAAATACCTCCCCAGCTATCTTTTTTCCTTTGATTGTATTGGCTGGGTGTTACGGTTTTAGAAACACAAAACAATTTGTTGTCATTTAGACAATTATTCTATCACCTGATGAACCCTCCTGGCCTGGAAAGGGGAATTGGAAGAAAAAACAAGGAAACCTGAGGGCTGAAATATAACCAGATTTAATAGAATAATACTAGATAATTAACATTAATAACACTAAACAATATTGATCCCAATACCAATATAAAATATACAAGGACCACACTCAGTCAATTGTATCAGTTGGAAGCTGTGCACTCCCAGCAGTGGACAGCAAATGTTGGACACTGCAAACGCAATGGCTTTGGGAGGAAGGGAAGGCCTCAGGGGTGTGACACCGGGGCAAGAAGTTCTCAGGATTGCAGCTATCATAGAAGAGAGAGAGAGCTACACAGCAAACATTCTAATTTATGTTGAATGTGACATTCAACTTGTTGGCCAGCGTTGGTCAAGTGCCTTCATTTCTTTCCTCCTTGTCCCTGCACCTGTCTAACCCGAAAACACTGAGACCTTGAAAACCACATAGAGACATTTGGAACTATAATTGATAGGTTCATCAAAAAACCTGACTGTTGAGAAAGACAGTCATGAAGAATGGGTTGCATGTAGCTAGGCAATTGTGAATGAAATATGATGACTTCTAGTCAGACACAGTTGGAAATCAATAAAAAAATATATTAAAAAGGCACAAATAAACCACACATGTCATGAAAAACTTCTATTTTAAAGAAAATTGCAATGAAGGTATGCAGTTGAGGAGTAGGAAGGAAGGAGAAGTAACAGAATGAATGGTATTCTCAGTGCCTGAAGTAAAGCTGCTACCGGAAGTCAAAGCCAAGACACTTCTCCAACCTCCTCTAGTCAAGAGTTCCAACTCCAAAGGAAGATTCAAAACAGAACTCTAATGTAGGAGCTTTGAGTCAAATCTGGAAGGGCTTTTTTCTCTTCACTGATTATATCAGGAGCCAAAGACAACAGTGTTTTAATTTGGGTACCTCAGGGCCATCTAACGTACACACTTCAGACTGTTCTGGATTTAGATATCTAGGTAGATTCAGCTCATGTGAGCTTACACTCCATAGTGTAAAACTCTATATTCGTGTTCATCCTCTAGACATCCTTTATAATCAGTGGACAGAAACAGTAATTTCTGGGGAATGGTTTAACCAGTTTGACAACCTCATCTTTAGTTGAAATAAACTGTAAAAGCAATTCACCCATATCTATTTCTAAGCAACTTCTGCCTCAGCCCAGTCTTTAAATATTGGGCTACTGATCATAAAAACACCCCTTATGGGTAACTAAGAAATTATAGCCCCAGAAAGACTCTGCAGACTGTTGTCTGTTCTCATGAAATCTTTCAGATCTTCTTCAGCTTAACCTAGGAAAAAGTGAGAATTAGACAGTGGAGGGAGATGGAAATGATGTAAGGAGTTTCCAAATTCCAAAATTATATTGTTTTTCCAATAAATTATTTTCTCCAGCCAGGTTATACCGATCTGTAGCTGCAGTCTCAGTCTGTTTATCTTGGATGCAGTATGACTTTGCTATAACTGCTCTTCCCTGTATAGTTTTTCAGCTGATACACAAAATTGTCTGCTTAAAGAGCAATTCAGTCAGCATAACTCCAGAGTTGTTCTCTCTCTTTTCTGCTTTTTCTCTTTCTCTCATCTGAGTTTAAAATTTCTATGTGCTGTATTTTTATACCAGTGTTTTCATACCGCTGGTTTTTGTTCACCAGCTTAGATCCAAACTATAGCATGGACATAACAATGAGTAAAACATTGCAGAGTAGCCTTTGTAGGACATCCAGCTCCTCCTGCTCAATCTGATTCCTGAGGCAAGGAGTCTCAGGTGACCATTGCCAGCTTCTACCTGTTGGCATTGTGGGAAAAGCTGTCACTGTTTCTTGACTTGAAAAGAAACTGACTGTAGTAAACTGCTATGTTGTCCTGGAAATTAACCCACCATTTATTCTCCTGAAAATGAGAAAACCAGAGTTTTCCGGTTCCAGGGAACGGAAAAAACAACTGATTTGGCATTGCTTCGGTAATATTGTCAAGCCTGTTCTACAGGCTGTTTGCACCTACCATCAATAAAAGGCTAAATGAAACTGCAAGCCATCTGTCTCTGGTGTGACTCTGAACCCTGTTGAACTTCTCTTCAGTGATGGTAACCGTTAGTCATTCTTTAGTCTTTGGGGGAGATGCTCCATCTGGGAGCAAGGTGTAAGTTTTCTCCAGACATGTAGATTGCACAGAACAGAAGTTGCAAACACAAATGTTTTACTGTCACAGATATTTTAAAATCTTGGAGAGAGGAGACTATCCTAAAAATTCCTTCCTAATCAGTTTCCTTGAGTTCTGAAGCACATACCACTCTATCTTCTGTTCTCAAATGACACCTACATTCAATAAATCAGAAAGTTCTCAATACAAATTTGTCCATTATATTCTGTTACAACTGTCTTCTGTGAAACTGTCCGACTTAAAACAATTGTTTAGACTCCCATGGAAGAATTATGATGAGAAATGAACTCAGTAACAGTGGGTTTCTGTGTTTTGTTTCTATAAATGCATTAGCAACAAAAGGAGGGCTGAGGAGAATCTTCATCCTTTATTGGATGTGAGGGAAGCATAGTGACCAAGGATGAGGAAAAGGCTGAGGTGCTTAATGCCTTCTTTGCTTCAGTCTTTAATAGAAAGGCCAGTTGTTTTCCAGGTACCCAGTCCTCTGAGCTGGAAGATGGGGAAGGGGAGAAGAATAAAGCCCCCATAATCCAAGCGGAAATGCTTAGAAACCTGCTACGGCACTTAGACACACACAAGTCTATGGGGCCAGATGGGATCCATCCAAGGGTACTGAGGGAGCTAGTGGATGTGTTTACCAAGTGACTTTCCATCATTTATCCGCAGTCCTGGTTAACCAGGTAGGTCCCAGTTGTCTTGAGGTTAGCAAATGTGACGCCCAGTTACAAGAAGGGCCGGAAGGAGGATCCGGTGAACTACAGGCCTGTTAGACTGCCCTTGGAGGTTCAACAAGGCCAAGTGCCAGGTCCTGCGTTTAGGTCACAACAACCCTGTGCAGCTTTACAAGCTTGGGGAAGAGCGGCTGGAGAGCGCCTGGCAGAAAACGACCTGGGGTTGTGGTCGATAGCTGGCTGAATAAAAGCCAGCAGTGTGCCCAGGTGATCAAGAAAGCCGGCAACATCCTGGCTTGTATCAGAAATATTGTGTCCAGCAGGACTAAGGCTGTGATCGTCTCGCTGTACTCAGCACTGGTGAGGTCCCACCTGAAGTGCTGTGCTCAGTTTTGGGTCCCTGACTACAAGAAAGACATTGAGGTGCTGGAGCATGTCCAGAGAAGGGCAACAAAGTTTGTGAGGAGTCTGGAGCACAAGTCTTATGAGAAGCGGCTGAGGGACCTGGGGGTGTTCAGCCTGGAGAAAAGGAAGCTGAGGGGAGATGATATTGCTCTCTACAACTACCTGAAAGAGAGGTGAGGGCCAGCCTCTTCTCCCAAGCAACAAGTGATAGGACAAGAGGAAATGGCCTGAAGTTGTGCCAAGGGATTGTTATATTGAATATTAGGAACAATTTCTTCACTGGAGGGGTTGTCAAACACTGGAACTGGCTGCCCCAGGAAGTGGCCGAGTCACCATCACTGGAGATACTTAAAAGATGTGTAGATGTGATGCTTAGGGACTGGTTTAATGGTGGACTTGGCAGTATTATGTTAAGGGTTGGACTTGACGATCTTAAAGGTCTTTTCCAACCTAAACAATTCTATGATTCTATTTAAACAAAATCTAGTTATCTTTAATAGTGAAAAGGCTACAAAGAACTGCCCAATATGGGCCCTCACATTTTAACAAAAGTTCATTTTTCAGGACTATCTGGCCTGTGAATATTTTCATACAAGTATGCAGTGATGCCGTGATGAGAATTTGACTTCAGAGAAGCCAGGACATTAACTTATTTTTTTAACAACTATGCAAAGGAGATCACCAGACTACAGACTAGCTATTGCTTGGGATTTTGGTTTGTTGTTGTTGTTTTTCCTTCCTGTGTGTTTTGGCTTTTTTTGTTGTTTTTTTTTTTTTTTTTTTTTTTTTTTTTAACTGAGATTTATGCAATCATGTCAACATTTTCCACAGACCAAACATCTGAGAGATTTCTTCTTTGAAGCCCTGGCACCAGTTGGTGGTGGAAACTTGGATCTTTTTCCCCCCCTCTGTGCCACAAACTTGCAGATGCCAAATCTGGCATTTGCATCTATGACAAGTGTGCTGCCTTGCCAGCTTGTTTCACTGAAATTGGCTCCTGCTGGGAGGATCTGCTCATAAACTTGTTATGCTGGCACCTGACCATTTTTGGGTACTATCTTTAACACGGCACATCTGTTGTAGGCACACTTACTCTTTAGCTGGCTCAAAACACCACGTGACTGGCTGTCCTATTTTATGGAAGTTATCCAGCCTTGACACACTCGGGTACACAGTTCAGCAATTCCACAGTCTTGGTTACACTTGACAACCCAGGCTGACATTAGCAATCTTGTCTCGCTTCCCCCCCTTTCATGAGGAGTAATCACAGTTGCCTTCCTCATCCGTATGGCTAAAACACAAGGCTAAGTCATATGGTTGTCGAGTTTGAGACATATTGGGTCTGTTTGACAACTCCTTTTTTCAAGGCTCTCTAAATAGTGCAGAAAATTCTACTGCAATTAATTTTGAAAATGTTAAGTGTTTATTAACTGTGAAAGCTCTGAAAGGAAAGAAAAATAAATGATTGTCAGGATTCTCTTTATTTAAGCTACTATAAATTCCTTGAAAATGGAAACAAGATCAGTGGCTGGAGAAAGACTGGGACATCCTTTAATTTCACCCTTGATCGTATCTGATTTGTATATTGGGAATTTGGGAAGCTTAACCTATTTATATTCATTATTCTTTGGCAAGGGGTTGTGATGGCAAGGATTATTGATGTTAGAATTACTACTGCTTCTTCAGCAAGACTCGGACTATTCGGCTCTAGAGGGGAGAGAATTACGATGCTCATGTATTTCAATCAGGTGGAGGCCAACAGAAAAGATGAGGGAGGCTGCATCCACTATCACTGCAGAAACTTCTGACACTGTGACAAAAGACCAAGAAGACAGTTATTTAAACCATCCCCCATGTCTATGTTCCATCCAGATCACAGTTTCATGCAGATCTTCCCATACAAATATATACTGAGAATTTCAGTACTTATTAATTAAGTGAAGTCTGAAAGGGAAGGAAAAAGAAAGATTGTCAAGCTTCTATTCATTTAAGTGAAACATTTCCAATAATAAAAAAAAAAAAAAGAACAAAAGAATGGTTCAATGTTGGTTGAGAATCACATGCTGTTGTTTTAAAAGGGAGAGGCATTGAAGGCATGTGAATATAAAGTCACATAAGTGTTTATACACATACACACAGCTGATATCTGTGCCCACACTTCATTTACTGTGCATCTACATATTTATATGCCAGGTCACATATGCTTATGGGTATAAATATGGGGTGTTTAGATGGTAATACAACAGGATAAAGAAAATCTGTATCACTGCTCATTTAGGTACCACCATTCCTTTCTACCCTGCCCTATAAACCTTTCCTCTTCTCTGCCTCCATGGATTTATTCCAGTTGTCCAAATCCTTGTATCACTTAGTATTTATTACTTATTAAGAAAAAAATCTAGCCATATAAAAATCTCTCTTCTGTATGTGGATTTCCTCCTCTGCACAAGCCCTTGGAAAGCAAAATTGACTCCTGAAACAGTCCTAAACATGCCAAAATCTTTACGATCAATTATCCTTTAGTCCTGCAGGGCAAGAAAAGGAAGAGTCACACTTTTTTTTTTTTTCCAGAGGTCTTTTGCACTTGTTTCTAATCCATGAAGAATGCAGTATATTAAATTTAAAAGTTTGGCTATTTTTTTTGTTACAAAATGTTGTCCTTGGCCCATATGTGAGAATTCAGTTTTCTTCTGTGCTCTCCACGCAATAAATAAAAGTAGCCATGACACGTGTTTCCAGTGTAAGGACATTAAAGGAAATGCATTACAAAAATCAATCCTGACAAACTTCAGTGGAAAAAAGTAACAATTCTCTATTTCTTTTCTTAATTTCCCCTAAATATTCATCTGGCATATTCCTAACATCTTGACATTAGGAGAAAAGTGAAAGAAAGTGAAGTACTGGATTATATTACCTGAGAAATAGGTGGTGGAATATGCACCACTGGAGAGGTACAGTATATCTCCATATATATCAAAAAAGTGCTTGCATATATTGTGTCTCTGTGTTTCAGTCAACTGTGTGCAACAGGCATTATTTATATTTACATTCTTGTCTTAGAAAAAAATCAGATGAGCTACATAACGTACAAGAGCAAACAGAAAAAATCTAAAACTATTTTTCAGGTGAAGTCATATAATTTTACGGAAGACATTCTGAAATCAGAAGTAGTTCAGATTTAACTTTATGAACTCTGAAGTGATTTCTTACATTGCAAGGTATTAAAGACCTGCTTATTTTCTGATCATAGTTTGAGTCAACAGGCCTGTATTCATCCCACCCAACTTGAAGTACTTATTCAAGACCTCTGTGGCAGAGAAAGAAATAAGTGTACTCATGGGATGACTTAGATCTTAGGTAGGTTGGCTGATTCTCCTGAAATACCTCTCCCTTTCTTTGTTCACTGACTAGATGCTAGAGTAGCTCAGGTACCTTAAGTCATACAGGATAAATCTGGGCCTCGATTCCTATAGGAGGAGTGAGAATCAGATATACAGGGGACTGTCTTGATGACACTGTGCAGAGTAATTCTACCTCTGTGCCCATCTACACTTTAGGCAGGAAGGACCTTTCAAGATGGACCTTGCACGAAGGACTGCCTCCAGCTGGGTGATTATCCAGCTGTGATCGTAATATAGAAGGAAAAGGGGTATTGACAGCCTTATCTGAGGAATGAGGCCTCAGAGCATGTCTTTATTTAATGTTCTTTATCATGGCATTCCCCACCTTTCATAGTCAGATGGCAGACTCTCCCAAACCTTACATGAAATATTTTTGTGCACAAGCTGTGACACAGCATGGAAAGATCAAAGGCTGCTGTCTGACTGCTCATCTCTGCTACTGTTGAAAAAAATTTCCAGGTGCAGAAAATATCTTTAACCCTTTCTTCAGCCTGTTTGTTAAAGAAGAAAGATTTCTCTTGTTTTTCTATTACTTTAATCTAGAGATTTGGTAGGTTGCATGTGAGAAAGGTTTAGGTGGTAGTTAATGTATTTCTTTTGCTTTAAAAGAAAAATGCTAGGGGAAGCTGTAAGAAACAAGAGAGTAAATAGTGAATATCAGGCCAACTAGCATCAAGATTATCAAATCCAAACAAGAATTATAACTCTACTTCCATATCCTATCTATTTCTCTGTGTGTGCCTATCTTCTGATCTCTTTATTATCTCTGCATATTACTAGCACAAAAATTCCCCAGTGCTGCATCCCTGTTCTGCTGAGAAACACAGTGGACCATCATTCCTAGAAATCATAGAAAAATGTGCTGGGAAAGTCTTTAAAAGATCAACTGTACCATCCCCTGATCTAAGTCAGTGGCACCTAAATAATTTGTCCGCAGTGTTCCTACTAAGCATGGTGGATGTGGTGGCTCACGTTAATGCCTGTGTCAAGAATCCCAAAGGCTCTAGTGGCCTGCAGTTCTTCTTTTGGATGTTTCAGAAGCTACTTCTTTTGCCTTGAAAAGAACGTGTTAACAGTAAAGTCTTTGTTTTGAAAAATTTAGAGTCACTTTATCCCTGAGTAAAATCAGAACCAGAGAGCTATAACTTTCCAATGCAGAAGCATCTTGTTTTGATGTTTCAGTCACGGTGACTTGCTACCCCACCTGTAGTACTGCATCCAGTTCTGGGGTCCCCAGTACAAGAAAAACATGGACCTGTTAGGGTGGGTCCAGAGGAGGGTCACAAAAACGGTCGTAGGGTTGGAACACCTCTGCTATGAAGAAAGGCTGAGAGATTGTTCAGCCTGGAGAAGGGAAGGATCTAGGGAGACCTTATTGTGGCCTTTCAATATTTAAAGGGGGATAATCATATAATCATAGAATGTGTTGGGTTGGAAGGGACCTTTAAAGGCCATCTAGTCCAACCCCCTGCAGTCAGCAGGGACATCCTCAACTAGATCAGGTTGCTCAGAGACTCATCAAGCCTGGCCTTGAATGTCTGCAGGGATAGGGCCTCCATCACCTCTCTGGGCAACCTGGCCAGTGTCTCACCACCCTCATTTTTGTCAGTGCCTGGAGTGGCAGAACAAAGTTTTAAACAGAAAGAGGGTAGACTAGGTTGGACATCAGGAAGGAATTTTTTACCGAGGGTGGTGAGACACTGAAACAGGTTGCCCCATCATTGGGAGTGTTCAAAGTCAGGCTGGATGGGGCTTTGAACAACCTGATCTAGTGAAAAATGTCACTGGCCATGGCAGCGGGGTTGGACTAGCTGATCTTTAAAGGTTCCTTCCAATCCAAATCATTCTATGATTCTATGGTTCTATGACACTTTATTTTAAAATGATCCAATTAAATAATACAATCCAAATAATTTGTAATGCTAGAGTTGCATAATCCAATCTGAACAGTCTGTACTACTAGAATTGCATTGTGAGCAGCAAAAAATCTTGCAGGACTTGAGAGAAAGACCATCAGGAAATTCTGAGTTTGGTATGCTGGACTTCAGGAGAAGGAAGACTGAGGCTGTCTTGGAGATAATGTGCTTCAGTGGACTGCCTCCATCTGGGTCACTATCCAGTTGTGATTGTAATATAGAAGGAAAAGGGGTATTGACAGCCTTATCTGAGGAATAAGGCCTCTTCGTAGCTATGAAGGCTACAAAGTTCAGGATAGAAAATTAGTGTGACACAAGAAACCTAAATTTCCTTTCCATCTCTACAGCTTTCTTCCCATATAACCCTGTAGCAACTCATTTCCCCCTTTCTACCTGTATTTCTTTTCCCACCATTTGCTTTTTATCTCTGTTTCGATAATACAGCCTTTCAGGCAGTTCTGTGGCTTCAGATTTTCCCTCTGCCAAAACCAAGGTACGTTCTCATCTGAGGCACATAGATGTTGATATGCAGGCATGGATTTATTATGAGGAATGAAGAGGTATCTTATGCTATCTTTTCTGCATACCATAGTGTTGGGTGCATGTGTCAAACAAGCATGTTGGGGGAGGAATGTGGTAGAACTGGAGAGAAGCAGTAGCATTGCAAAACATCTGTTGGCCAATTCCAGCCAAAATTTGACAGATGGGGTAGAGATTACAAGGATGTTATAGCCTTTGAGTTTTATAAAATTAAGTGGCCAGACAGAGGAAAAACATATCACTAGTACCTCCTCTGTAGAGTCGGCTCAATGTAGTCTCAGTCATTAACAATACCAGATAATCAATGGAAGAAAAAGAAGTTCTGAATTTTGCAACCATTCACAAGCCTGAATCAGAGCTCGCACCTTGTTGGACATGAGAAGACCCAGCTATAAACACAAACCCATCACTAGCTTGGCTTCACTTGTCCCACTGCATACACTATAACTGATTTTGTTGCATTTGTCTCCTCCTTGATTTATTCTATTTCTTCTTTTTTCAGAACATTTTGGTAGAATTGTTAGTTTTCACTTGTTTTACAGAAGCAAATGGGCCAAAAAGTCCAAATGGTCCAAAAAGACCCAAACCAGTTGAAGTGGACCAGGGAAATTAATACTGTTAGTTTACCGCTGTAAGAATGAAATAGGGAAATACTGAGCAAAAGGTGAAATGGTTTGCCCAGTGTCACATAGGAAAGTAGCAGCAGAGATCAGTAAAAACAAACATTTCTGAGCTTAAAACCAAGGTAAGGCAGATGAAATTATGCTTTCTTGCAAATGATAGCACATTAAAAAGCAATTATGTTGGACCATAGGTCAGACCTTGAATTTGGGTCACACAAATATTTCTAAATCCAGGAAAAAAAGGAAAAAATCAGCTCCTTGATAATAAGCACAAAGAAAACAGGTCTTGGGTTAGTGTCTATAAACAGAAACCTGGAACTCTTGAATTCCAGAGTGCTACCAATTCTAACTGCGATATCTCTGTGTCTGAAGGACAGTAGCCCCCCTTTCTAGCTTTTAAAATAGATTTGCTTCTTTATCCCGCATTTGTGGATCTGGTTCTGCACTCACAAAAAGACTGCATGAATCAACTGGTGGGAATTTTTCATTTGTGCTAAACCAGCACTTTTTCTTTCTCTTTAACACTAATAATTCAGGCCCTGTGTCTCTCATTTCATAACCCAAAGGTATGGAAGCCCTACTTGCATTATGCTCCGTCAGCTGTGTCACAAAAATACTGATTTAAAGCTCTATTTTTCCCTCTTCTGCATGTTTCCAACAATGTCTGGATAAGAACTGTCTACAGGTGCCCCCCCCAAGTCTAAATTTTCCTTTTCTCAAGAAAATATGTGCTCCTTCAAAAGCAGATAGGCTCAAGAAAAGAAATAAAAAAAAGAGAGGAAAAAAAGAAAAAAGAACTGTTCAGACCTCCTCTTTTTAACAAATGATTGTGTTAATAAAGAAGAAATGATGAAGCTCTGAGTTTACAGTTGTTCTGTGGGATCTTAATTTGGGCAAGCAGTATTTGCTTTCTTTTTACTTGCAAAAGAGGCCATTGCTCCATCCCTTACACCTGCAGGAGGGAAGAAAAGGGATTAAGAGCAGGGATCACATCAGAGTTGTCAGGATGAAAATGCAGTACAAACAGTTGATTTTGCAAGTCCAACATCATCCCATCTAGTTGTGTTGTCCATGTACTCATTGGGCAAAGGGTTTTTTAGTAGATGTGTCTAGTCCCTCAGGAGTCTACCACTGAAAAATACTAAAGAAGACAGCATTTTGGGAATGGAAGATAGGCGGCAAGACAAACCTTAGTTGATTCAGGTTATGGTTTATTTCTTGGGCCAGGGACATAAACTCAGGGGGAAAAAAAAAAAAGAGAAAAAAAAGTATTATTTGATTCACTACATGCTAATTCTTATCTAACAGGTAGAAGACAAATTATACCTTTCTCGTATAACGGTAATGCTTTGCCAATCATGTACCTCCCCGACATGTAGGTTTTCTGTTCCCAAATGTACTTTTCCTTTTTCCTGATAGGGATCCTCTTCGAAGTGGGATTAAGGGCAAGGGTATTCAGTAGTTAATTTGGTTCTTGAATCCTCTGGCAACTCTACACACAAAAAAGGAGAAAATTATTCCTATCAGCTACCAACTTGATCATCCACCTTTCCAAGTACACCAGTATGGCTCATCTGTCTCAAGACCACATGAATCACTCCTTTCTCTTCACAACTACATATCTTTCCTAAGGTGAAAATCGCAGCTATTTAATATTTATAAACAGTATCAGAAATACACTTTAATAACATATATAGTAGTATCTGGAAACAACATAAAAGAGTCTGTATCACATATGTTGTTCGCTGTTTGTCTGTCTGTAAAAAGTGCTGGTGGTTGATAGCCATAGCTTGGGAATTAACACAGAGATAAATAAAGTCAGTGCTGATTGCCTCTGGGCTTTCTAAGTAAGGAGCATCTGTGACTCATGGCGAGGAACAAGAGAGTACAGGAAACAGCTATGGAGAATTTCCTGAGAAAGAAAAGAGAGAGGTGCAAATAAAAATACCTATTAATATCAGATTGTTGAACATGTCTGGTGAAAAACAGTGGATGCACCATCATTGAAAACCTTTTCACTACCTTGGTCAAGACCACTAAGGGCATATGAGAAGAGGCACTCTTCCACTGACCTATGGGCATGAAGAAGTTGCCCTACCTGAGAACTGTCTTCTACCTCTGTGTTCAAATGTCTTGGACTAGAGCAGCCGATAGCCTAAGTATTTCTGTTTTCTTACTGAGACAGTTAATTCTCTGAGTAACATTTGCCACGAACAGAAATCCTTTGTGCATTTCACTGACTTTACTCAGATTAACCCTATCTACCACTTGCCCCCTGAAGTCAATATAATATGACATCTCCTGAAAATATATAGTAATTATAGAGTCTTTGATTTGACACTTTTGAGGAAAAAAATGTAAATAAAAATAGTTTCTCTGACTATCATAGGTGCCTTTGAAACATAAATTAGAATTTCTTGTCCTAATTTGCCGTTGACAAGTCTTAGAGGCAGAGTTAAGACAAAATTCTTGAGCCAGCAAACTTGCTTCTACAAGTACAAAGGAATTTAAAGAGTGGCCTCAGGAAGAAATGGATGTAGCTGTCAGTCACATGAAAGAATTCAGAAACAGAATGCAATGCTTTGTCAAATGGTGGGATTCAAATGTAACGGCATGTCGTTGACCCTGGTGCTCAGCAACACATATTTCAAATCCCTGAAGATTAATAGGGAAGATGGTTACAGCTCTCACAACAGCTGCTGGAAAGTGTTCCTATCTCACGTTTTAATTACATGTATTTATACAGTAAAAAAGTCCTAAACGCAATATAGCCTGTAGTATGCAACAATTTTGAACATTTATGAGATTCAGGCAATTAAGAGTCTAAACTTTCAAATGTTTCCAGATGGCACACTGATTAACAATTGTGTGAATTTAATATTTGTTTAAATGCGTTGCTCTGTAAAATATTTCTTAATAGTATATGAATGCATTGCAATGAATCTAGGCGCAACTTTTCTTCAAGCACAACTTGTCTCATTGCCTGAAGAAGCGGAAATCTCATTAGCTGATTATATAGACCAAAAGCAGTAGCAGAGCAGTGGTAAGAGATGAAAAAGACGAAAAAGCAGCCAAGCTATTTCTTAACTAATGAATGTTTCTCTGTTCTTTTTAGATGCCGGTCCCACAGTATTCATGCAAGCCACTTACAACATCACTCTCACAGTTCTTGCAAGTGAACCTACTAGTAAGGACATTACCTTGGGGCTAACAGCGCTATGAATGTTGACATCAGTTACATACAGTAAATTGAAAGTGAGGATCTACGGTATAGTTTTGGTTTTTTAAGATAGCACCTAACCTTTAGCGCTTTCAATGGGGTTAAACCACTTAAATTCCTTAAATAATCTGTCCACAGCTTCTTTTGATATTTCCAAGCCTTGCAAATTTGCACAATTTTTTTTCTGTTGAAGGTTTGAATCAATGGAATCCACCACCCTCCACCAAAATATTTATTTTTGAGGTGAAATTTATTCTAGCATAGAGAGACTTATTGGTGATGATGGAAATCATCAGCTATGCATCTAGAGCTTTAAGAGATTTTTGTAGGAGTTTATGGTCTAGTTAGGTCATATATTTGAATCTGATACTAGGGTTTGAAGGAAAGGGAACAGCCTGAAAATGCAATGTCTGAAGCCTTGTAAATCTTCTACTCTAAAACCTAAAAATGGAAAAACCTGGAGCTATCTATAATCTTTAAAAAATCTAGCTTCTGCCACATTCAGGAGAAGCTGTTCCCTCATTTTGTGGCATACTTTTAATACATGCAAGTCACAGAAACCAAGATTTATCTCACCTGCCATCTGAGATCTGTAAGCTAATCATCTGAGTCCAGAACTCGGTGATGAAGTAACTTCCTTTGATAGTCAATGGAGAAAAATATGTGCCTCCAAACTCAGGTTCTTTCCCCATCTTTTAGACCCTGGGAGTAGATGAACTGCTCTCTGAAATTGCCTCATACTCTCCACTGTATGGAAAAGGAACCTGGTCTGATTATTTTAGACATAAGTATCTAACTTCTAGATGCTTAAAGTAGGTGACATTAATCCCAATAATAATGGCTATAGTTTACTCTCAATTTAAAAAAAATGTTAGAAATTTCAAAACTAAAACTTTATTTTTGTGTATCAGGGACAGCAGTGATTAGAAAAAAAACAATGGAAACATCCACTTTTTGTCAGAAGTGATCCAGCTGTCATGCCTGACTTTCAACCTCAATAAAGCTATTTCAGTATAGCTCTTTCTAAGGTACAATTTAAACTATTAGCTATGCCTTTTCTCTTTCTTTTCCTCTGTTCCGTTCCCCCTTGGGTTACTTAAGCAGGTTGCAAAGCTGGCAACATTCATGTTGGAGCAGTGTTTGAAATTCCATATAATCTTCTGGTTTTGAAATTAAGCAAAGGGGAATATTCATCCCTAAACCTGTAAGGAAACAGAATGAAAGCTTAAAAATTAAAACAGCAAACTGAAATTGTGTGAAATGATTTTAATAGAACCAGGAGAAACAATGGAAACCTACCCCTAGGCACTGGTTCCCGAACACCTGTAAAGGAAATTTATGAAGTAGATTATGTGGTGTGTTGGGTGTGATTTTAAGGACTCTGTTCCTAGCTCGGAAGCAAGAACAGACACTCTCATAATTTGCTTCCACGTGGGAAAAATACACAATAGGAAAAAGTCTGAGAAGCAGACAAAGGAAGATAAACTATGAATGACGACTAAAAGAAAGAGTACTGTGTTTTCCTTTTGTTTAACAGTGGCTTAGTGGAACAGGATGGACTTACAAACAGCTAATAGGTTTAGAGCACAGAGCCTGGACATTGTACTTGGCTTTGTGATTCACCTGACACCTTGGGTAAGCCACTTGGCTATCCTGTTTTCTTTTCAACTCTCTTGACTGCTTGGGTTGCAAACACAATTGATGGAGACAAGAGATTTTCTATTTCTTTGACCGCAGTCTTGCACAAGGGTGCAACTGGTAAAAATGCCTAACATACCTGTGATGCCATTAGGTAGGCTCTGTTTGGTGGCAGAATTGAACTCTAAAAGACCAATTTACTTTCTCCTTAACTGGGATTGCATTGACTTGAGTGAAAGTTAAAAAAAAAAAAAAAAAAAGGTTAACTCCACTGGTCAGTGAATCATTGTGTTAAGGTAGTATTAAATGAGGGAGGAATTTTACTTGATTATTCTTCCACAAATTGTGGATCTGCTTTTCCCTTCTATTTCTATTTTTTAAAATGTCAGAGGATACTGATTTTGGTTCTCTTATTGCTATGACAGAAGTGAGGTTTTTTTTTTTTTTCAGCAACGCTCATGAAGACAAAATTTTAAAGCCAGTGTTAGCTTGTCCAAAGTAGTTAGTGAAGGAGGAAGGAGAGAATGAAAAAGATGCTCTTCTCACCTTCAGAAGCATACACAACTGGTCTCAGTTACTTGACGGTGGAAAACGGGTTCCAAGTACAGTCTCCCATACAACTGTCATGGCTTCATGGAGTCCTGTTAAAATGCCTTGATTTTTACAAAATCATATTAAAAGAGTGTTACTGAAAGAAAGAAGAGCAGCGATTATATCTGTTGCCATACAGCTAGACAGTACTGCTAGTGTCAGGAAAAAAAAATTTACATAAAGTTATTTCCAGGAAGAAACAAACACTTTTTCAATGTAGCTATGTAATTAGCATATGCTTCCATATCTGAATTCTAATGAATTCATTCCTATTTTTTAGTGTTTTATCACCATTCCCTTTTCCAGATCCTTCATGTGATATATTAGTCTGTTTGGATTTGATAGGCAATAAAAACAGACCAGTCAGTCTGTTAGTTCTATAACCCTCTTGCATTTAAGAAATAATATAAACAGCATAAAGACAGAGGGAGAAATCAATGTGTCAATTATTTATATAGAAAAAAGTCTACCTAGTAAAATGAAATTGCTTAGTTCCTAAAGGGCAGAGATGAACTTTTTTGACTGCTTATGCAGAAATGTTATAAATATTTAAATGTAAATAATAAAATCTTTACATGCATAAATAAACATGAGATTGATATTACACACACTACAGCAGCAAAATATGACAACTGCTGCTTCTTCAGGAAAATGGATATTTCCTGTGACTGAATTGAGAATAAACTCAAAGCTAATAAGATACCTCACATATACTTCAATTCCACTCTTCTTTTAAGCAAAAATTTCCCTTGGTTGGTCTTTTTAGAAGAGGTCTGAAGAACACTCTGGAACAAACATTTAGGATGAAACAAAACATAGAATCATAGAATCATAGAATTGTTCAGGTTAGAAGGAACCTTAAAGATCATCTAGTTACAACTCCCCTCCTACTAAGTAGGGACACCTCCCACTAGATCAGATTGCTCCAAGCCTCATCCATCCTGGTCTTGGTTCTGATTTCTTTAAATATAGGATACTTGGCTCATCAAGTGGTCAGCTGAAGGATTTTTAAAAGCTAGTGACACAAAAATTATCAGTTATGTTGTCCATTATTATGGTCCTTAAATCTCCAAGAATTAAGAGGTTAACTGGGCAGAAGGTTGGGTCTGCAGCTGTAGAGATGGACCTTTCATGAAGAATGAAGTGGTGATCCCCTGGCTTTCTTTTTGTCTCCCACCATAGCAGTTAGGCCAGGGGAACCTCTCTTGACATGTGTCTCATGCTGTGGCAGAGGTGATGGTCACGCTCCCTTGCTGTGCCACAGGACTCACTGCTGTCTTTTGCTTGAAGCCATCATGAATCAGTTTATGGTCACCTAGCTGTATGTGGTGTACCTTAGCAGAATGAGTCAGCTTCAAGCTCATTAGTGCTACTTTACCAGGAGGTTTGTTTATGAACTTTAGGTTATGTGCATATGATTAAATAAAACAAGCCATGGATCAGTTAGAGGTCAGTCCCATCCTGCAGGTAAGGGAACGGTCTGGCTTGCAGACACATGCCTAAATTCTCTTTCCCTACAGACAGGATGGCAGTGTCCAAACTGCCTGTTGGGAGCAGTCCATAGCATGCGCAAAACCCCTGGGCCATGCCCAGGCATAATCTAGGAGAGCGCTAGCCAATGCAAGCCAAAACCACACAGGAAGCACACGAACAACTACATATTCTGGATAACTGGGGGATGGACGTTGAGAACATGCTCTGGCTTTGATTTGTTTGTTGGTATAGACATAGCCTTTGTTCCTAGTAGAGAGTTATGAGGTCTTGAACAACTCCATGTTTACGAAAAGACTCTAGAGACAGGCGCTAAGACTACAGGAAATTCTATGATTAGCCTCTTTTCCCACAGATACATTTATTTAAGTCCTTTCCCTTTGCGAACACAAACTCATTTTATGGTATATAACTTTTCTAGGTGCTTAATCCATATAGCCATCTGTATAGTTTCGCCAACTGTACGCATGACTGTATATACGCAGAATATAAAGACGCTGCAGGAATGCTAAATAAGGAAATTCAGGATTACCATTTAACATTAAAAATAACAGCAGCAGTAAAACAAAATAAAGGCCTTGAAGAGGTCTTGAAATCACATCTCTGTCTCTGGTGCTATTTGAATAGCAGAGTTCAAACTTGAGACCACCTGCCCAAGTGAGAGATGGAAAACGTTCAGGACTGTTGAGCACTCCACAGATTTTCACAGTGGCTCGGCAAAGAGATATTTAGCACAGGTGTTTAATTATGACACATCAGGGAATCTCACGGCATCCTACTCTCCTTAGACTTACGCTCACACCTGTGCAGTGGACTTATGTCAGCAAACAGGGCTGAAAAAGTAGGTACATTGCAATGCTCGTAGGTTCCCGAACTGCTCTGGGGCTTTTCCGACTTAGTGGGAGCAAGCAAGCTCATTGAAAAAAAGCCACAGGTATACACCGCAAGAGCACAGGCGTAACGCTAGATTAGGAAATTCTCTGAAGTTACATTGTTTGGAATTGGAGGGTGGTTCATGAGCAGTTTGGATCGTGACCCCATGCTGCAAGTTTCTGTCCAGAAGCCTAAGGAATGAGAGAATCATTTTAAAAAAATCAAGAGAAAGATGTCTGGAAAATTTCCAGTGCAAACATTATTTTCCTTCTGAAAATGCTGAGTTGTTGAGCATAGAATGTGTGCCGGAAACATTTTGATTTCGACTCATTCTAGTCTGCCCAAAA
Source organism: Larus michahellis (assembly GCF_964199755.1). Classification (NCBI taxonomy): domain Eukaryota; kingdom Metazoa; phylum Chordata; class Aves; order Charadriiformes; family Laridae; genus Larus; species Larus michahellis. Next base: position 127,143,730 of record NC_133898.1, read on the forward strand.
CACACAAGAAAAGAATGGAATGTCCTGGTAAACTCAAAATACTCCGTTTCAACTTTTTTTTGAGATGAGGTAGTCTGAATTTCTATTTTTAAAAACTTGTAATCAAATAAAAGTTTATTCTAAGTTTAACTATAGCCCTTCAGGGTTACTAAAATAAAACATTTTTCTTCTTAGGAGTCAGTCTCCCCATCATAAAATTGTTTCCCTTTTTGTTTATTTATTTTTAAATCACATCCAAACAAAATTTAAAACCTGTTTCCTTCTGAGATCCAACCACCTATCTGAATGGGTGCAAGATTTCTAGTAGGAGAAACAGGTGTACCTGATTAAGTATATTATGCAGTGTAGGAATCTGGTTACTAGTAGGCTCCAATTTCAGTTTAAAAATAGAAACCATTTTCTTCAGACCTATAACAGAAAGCAGATACTCAAATTGCATTGGTTCCGAGGTTCCTTACACAGCTATGAAAATCTTAGTCACAAGATAGAACCTATTGGATTGGGTACTCCAACAACAGTAATAAAAAGAACTGATAACTGCGCCTTTTCAGAAGAAGTTGACCGGCACAGTATCAATACCGTGTCAGCACAGGGTCCTTGGGTTTTGACCTCTGGAGGGGGATTCATCTCACCAAATTTATAAACATCAAGGTGGGTCTAAATTGGTCATCTAGGTTCTTTTGACAGGTAATGGAGAAAGACTGGATCCTTCAGAAAATGGTTTACCTCTGCTGGGTGCTTATTTTGGGACACGGTGAATGGATCATGGATGATTTATAGAGGGAGGCTTGATGACTTTGTTAATTTTAGTGTGTGTATTGGGTTTACATGGCAAGGTTTTGGCAATGGGGTGTGAGTGGTGGAGGGCTGCAGGGGTGACCTCTGTGAGAAGACACTGGGATCTACCTTTGTGTCAGATAGAGACAGTTTCAGCCAGCTCCGCCATCCAAAGCTGGTGGCGCCTCTGTGATAAAATATTTAAGACAGGGTAAAAAAATGTTGTGCAGCAGCTGTGAGAGGAGTGAGAAAAATATGAAACAACCCTGCAGACACCAAGGTCAGCAAAGAAGGAGGTGGAGGAGGTGCTTCAGGTGACAGAGCAGAGATTCCCCTGAAGCCTGTGGAAAAGGCCATGGTGAAGCAGATTGTCCCTCTGCAGCCCGTGGAGGATGACGGTGGAGCAGATATTCACACTGCAGCCCATGGAAGACACCATGTTGCAGCAGGTGGATGTGACCTGAAGGAAGCTGCAGCCCATGGAGAGGAGTCCACTCAGGAGCAGGTTTTCTGGCAGGAACTGTGGCCCAGGGGGAAACCAAGCTGGATCAGTCTGTTTCTGAAGGACTGTATCCCATGGAAAAGGACCCACAGTGGAGTAGTTCTTGAAGAACTGCAGCCCATAGGAAGGATCCTCATTAGACAAGTTTGTCAAGGACTGTATCCCATAGGAGGGACCCAACACTGGAGTGGGGGAACAGCATGAGGAGGAAGGAACGACAGAGCTGAAGCATCATGAACTCACTGCAACCCAAGTTAACCAGGTTAACAATCCAAAAGTTCATATTTGACCTAGTGACCTCAGTTTCTGTTTTAGTGGGTGGGGAGATGTAGGCACTTTCAGGGCAGAATTCATTGGGATGGAGGAGCAGGCACCTTCGAAGCAGAATTCATTGGACTGATATGAATTTCTTCTAAATATTTCCAATTTTTCCTTATTCATCACAAAGTAAGGTTGGACAGCCAGCTCCAATATTAATGTTTTTTTCTGAAGTTAGACAAAAACTGATCTTGCCAAGAGTATTTTATACCCTGATTACAAAATCTCAAGGTATTCCATTTTCTTTTCTGTACAGGTGGATTCTGACAATCGGATCTTTTATACGGGTGAGGTATTTGGACATTAGGCTTCTGTACTCCACAGGAAAAAAAACAAACAACAAAACCCATGCAACATCTCCCCATTACCTCAACTGTCACTGAGGTTATGAAACAGTGCTCTTTTGCAATACTTTCAGGTTCGTTCTTATAGGAATGCAGATCTCCAGGCTAGGTCTTGAGACAGCTACTTAGCCCAATACCTAACTACTGCTCAACCATTTTCTTTGGCATGAAGGGTGAAAACTGTGGGCTGGTGTACATTCCAGAAAGGTGAACTTCTCATAAAACCTAGCTGTTCTTCGGTAGACACCATACAGTTTGCACATCACTGTCTATCAGGAATTTATCTTCCATTCAAACACACTAGGTCTCTACTTCTTGTTTTGTAGAAAGGCTTTTTATCAAACAGACATCTGACCACTGTCCTCAAAGAGCTGATGGCATTAGCTGAGATCAAAAAAGAGTGACGGCCCAGCTTTTCCTGTTGTCTGGATTCACACCACAGAGATTTCCATTGAACAGCAAGGAATCTTGAATTCTATCCAAGTTGTAGAAAGTGTGAAACTTTAGGCTTTAAAGACTTTCAAAGTCATGATAATAATTTAAGCTTTAAGAAAACTGGAACTTAGTTTGTAAGAACTTGGAATTTTGCAATATGAATCATAGAACGGTTTGGGTTGAAAGGGATTTCTGAAGATCATCTAGTTCAATTTCCCCTGCCATGTGCAGGGATATCTTTCACTAGATCAGGTTACTAAAAGCCCCATCTAACCTGGCTTTGAACATTTCCAATGATGAGGCATCCACAACTTCCCTGGGCAACTTGTTCCTCACCACCCTTATTGTACAAAATTTCTTCCTTATGTTCAATCTAAATCTACACTTGATTTTAGCGGTGTTTCTTTATTTGAGAATGGAATGTTGTTTCAGCACAAGAAGCAGGATATTTAGAACCTTAATGCAAGCATGAATCATTAGTTTCATCTCTCACTGTAATTGCTAAATCAGAATCTCAAAAAATTTGGAAGTCAGCTTTTGGTTAAGCCAGTCTTCTCAAGTCCAAATCGGATGTCTTGAAGATAACTGCCACAGAAGTCACAGCTGACCATAATTTTAGTTTAAATGCTGAACACGAAATTGTTTACTTGCTTTGCCACTTTCCTGACAACATCCAGAATTCTGTTCTGATTCCTGCTGGAATTACGAGTTTTTCTATACAATGATTGACTTCTGTACAATGGTAATAAACAAGAGGATTCTAAATGTAAGGGAACATTTGTTTCTCAGTTCAAAGACCTTATTATTAAGTTACCATAAAGGCAGCCCATTGATTCCAACCTTTTGACAAGGATTTTTCTTTCTATACACCTTTAAGCAGTTTTATCTAGAGCACATATTCTTATGTTGTTTTGCTATAGCCTTTGAAAGCAGTTCCTTGATTTTGGTTGTTTTCTTGCCTGGTGCAGCACAGTCACTATAGAAATATTGGAAATCAGTATGGGATTCAGTTTCCTTGTTACTCAACAGAGTAACACAGGTATCTTTAAAGAGTAGCTCATCCTAATAACTCTCTGCAGAGGCAATCTTGACAACTGACTTAGACCAGATGCTAATTAAGAGAAAACTAAAAATAAGCATAATGAATTGCAGTAAGAATACTTAATTCAAATCAGGTCAAATTTTAGTGGTTATTACTGCTATATATTGAAAAAAATTGTCCTGTATTTACTCTTGAGAAGGAATAAAATTTGGTCTTCAGAGTATTCCAATGTTCAGTATCAATAACTCGATTGTGTAACTGTTTAGTCAGTGGCTTATAAGAATGCATTTAGTATTTAGAAATTTAAAAAAAAGAAAGCAGTATTTCTTTTTTTATTGGAGAACCCCACTGTTAAACATCTCTCCAGCTAATGTTTAATAACTACCTTGCTTTATCTTGTACTAATCTTCACAATAATTAACCTGAAACAACTGCAGTTGTTTTTAATATAGGAACATGTTTACTTTGACAATTTTAATTTGCTTGTTAAATAAAAGGTAAACAGTTAAAATCATGACACTCTCAAGTGAAGAAATTAAGAAATTCTATGTTTTTCCATCTTTGGAGCCTACGGGCATCTTCCCTGATGTGGAGTCAGCACTACCAGGCAAGGTTACAACATGCTGGGTTTGGCCAAGATGCAAACTGATCTCCCACAAAGATTTAGAGCAACTCTGAAGGAGTAACTAGCATAAATTACATGGAGGTGTTTCATCAGACTCTGCAAATCAAAAGTTCCAAGAAGTGCTAAAGTTATGCTGAGGGGTATCATACAAGAGAGTTGCTGACCATGGCCATGGGTAGGGTCCAGCCTTCTTTGTGGATGAAAAACTGGACATGAGCCAACAATGTACGCTTGCAGCCCAGAAGGCCAATCATATCCCGGGCTGCATCAAAAGAACCATGGCCAGAAGATCAAGAGAGGTGATTCTCCCATTCTACTCTGTTCTAGTAAGACCCCACCTGGAGTACTGTGTCCATCTCTGGAGCCCTCAGTGCAAGAAAGACACGGACCTGTAGGAGCGGGTCCAGAGCAGGACCACAAAGATCATCAAAGGGCTGGAGCACCTCTCCTATGAAGTCAGGCAGAGAGAGTTGCGGTTGTCCAGCCCAGAGAAGAGAAGGCTCCAGGGAGACCTTATAGTGGCCTTCCAGTACCTGAAGGGGGCCTACAGGAAAGCTGGGGAGGGGCTGTTTGCAAGGGTATGTAGCGATAGGATGAGCGGCGATGGTTTTAAACTAAAGCAGGGTAGGTTTAGATTAGACATTAGGAAGAAGTTCTTTACACTGAGGGTGGTGAGACACTGGCCAGGTTGCCCAGAGAGGTGGCGGAGGCCCCATTCCTGGAGACATTCAAGGCCAGGCTTGATGAGGCTCTGAGCAACCTGATCTCGTTCAAGGTGTCCCTGCTTACTGCAGGGGTGTTGGACTAGTGGCCTTTAAAGGTCCGTTCCAAGCTAACACATTCTATGATTCTATGATTCTTAGGAGACAAATCTGGGTTATATGGAATGTCAGCACAGACATGAAAGATAGGAAAATGAGAGATGATAAACGACACAGTATTAGGATTTCAGCCTTGATATATGTATTAGAAGCATAAGGGTATTCTTCAATGTTTAATTTCCTGGAAAAAAGCAGATACACTGGCTGGGAACGACATTGACAGCTACAGCTGGTGGCCTGCACAGCCACCACAGATCAAGTCAAGAGTAGCCAAGCAAACTAAGTCTGAGTGCCACATTTCTTTATTTTAATTTTTTCTCTGCTACTAAAAAGCTCATGTCCTAAAACATTTTAAAAAGAAAAGAAAACTACACGTATCATAGTTGAGATCTTAATTCTTTCCCAAATCTACAGCATGCTCCAGTTAGACTTAGAGCAGTTTGACTTAATGAAGACATGAATTAAGAGCTGGAAAATAACATATTGTGCTGTATGTAAAATGAGGAAAATCATGCATAATGCTTCCCCTCATTTGTAGGTATTACATTTGTGATTGTCAAAAACAGGATTAACTATCCCTCTTGGGTTGTGCATTCCAAAATGCTTAATCTATTCTCCCCTTGATACAACAGAGTAACTCCCATTCATACACAACCATACTGAAAAAAAATAAAAAAAGTCTACCCTTGTTTCCCATCTCTCATTAATTTCCTACTACTTTCCATTAGCACCCTAAATCACTGCACTTCTCATTAGTGGAAAAATAATTCACACATAAAATGCTGCATAATGAAAACCAAGTCAAGAGTGGTGGGGCAGAGAGAATCCTTGCTAAGTTTCAGAGCACATAAACGCAGTAGTTGAATGTGGATTATTGCCCTTCAGTTTCCTTGAGGGTCAGAAATTCTTGTCATTAATCCCTAAAATTTCCTGACACCTGCTGAAAGGAGTGAATGAAGAACAGGGATGGGACTGGAGAGGTAACTGTCAGTGCATGATTCTTCTCCTCTACTTCTAGGCACTTGACTACTAGGAATTAGAAGCTTCACACTCTAGTATCCTTATATTGCCAATGGAAAGGTAGAAAGAAGCGTTCTCATCTGTATTCTTGATGCTTCAATCTACATTCCTTGATGGCCTCAAGAAATCACTCTCTTGTTCCTTCTCATAGAATCATAGAATTGTTTTGATTGGAAGAGACCCTTAAGATCATCAAGTCCAACTGTTAACCTTGCACTGCCAAGTCCAGCACTAAACCATGTCCCTCAGCACCACACCTACACGTCTTTTAAATACCTCCAGGGATGGTGATTCAACCACTTCCCTGGGCAGCCTGTTCCAATCCTTGATAACCCTTTCAGTGAGAAATTTTTTCCTAATATCCAATCTAAACCTCCCCTTGTGCAACTTGAGGCCATTTCCTCTTGTCCTATCACTAATTACTTGGGACAAGAGCCCAACACCCCCTCACTAACTGACAAAGAGATGTAAATTTTGGTAGGATTAAGCATGGCCTTAGAAGCAATAGCCAGTTAACAAAAGAAATACACAGGTGGGAGCAAGAGTTTCTAGAATCAGAAAGTCACAGGTCTGTAATCACTATTTTAAGATCTGTTTCTTCTCCTACACTGAGATGATCTTAGCAAAAGAGAGGATGCATTGAAACAGGTGCAAGCCTCAAATTCTAACTGATCCCAAAAAGCTGGTACAAATCCAGAGCAGCCACTAACTCCTGGGATCTATCATGATGTCTGTGAGGTATTTTTCCCCACACAAATGCTTTCTCCTTCTTTCATGTACTTACAGAAGCTTTACTCCCCTGAGATTTGCAATGTTTCCCCATTATTTGCCACCCAAACATGATCCTCTATGATAAATGAAAATTTACCTGCTCATTCCTGAAAGATTTAGGTTTTTCTGTGCACCCTGCAAATGTGAAGATGAAATTGCCTGAAAAGAGCTTTTTTGAAATCCATTGTGTGATTTACTGAATAATAACCCCTGTTTTATTTTATTCCTTTCACCAAGTGAATAGACAGAGAGTAGAGTAACACAATAAATACATAACGTCATCCTACATTTTGGATCACCCAAGCTGTTTAACAAGGCTCAGATTTTCTCACCCAACTTTAGGAACTTAACTGAGAGACTTAATTCAGGGCTATCATCACCTCATCTTTCCTCCGTAGACAGTGGAAAAAGATTGGTATCCCCAGGGGTGATTCTGGCCAGACTACAACATGAATCTCTTTCCCTCCCTAACTCTAGAGGACGTCTATTTGGGTCTTAATCACCATAGCTCAGACAGTTAAAGTCAGGTGAGATGAATAGCAAGAGGATTAACAAACAAGAATGGGTCTTGACTATGGTTTTTCTGGAGCTAAATTAAAGATGTTAAAAACTCTATGTTTATCAAAACGTTCCAAATTTGAAGGAATTCAGATATATCTGATTTTATTCTGACTCCAGCTTTTTTTATTCCCATCCTGAATACTCTCTTACTAGCACAGGGAATGTACCTGCACTGGCTCAGAAAAGTGCAGGTTAAACACATTCTTCTGGGTTTCATTCTTCATAGCCATAATATTTGATATGATTAAACTGTCACCAGAAAAGCATGTGTATATCAATAGGTAGGTAAGTGTCTTATGGTCCTGTGATCCCACTTACCTTTAACTACATGAGAAGCTAGAATGAAAGCAAGCACACTACAGCAGAAAAAATGTGCTTAGTATTATTCTGTTAGAAAAAGGATTCTCAACACAAAGTATCTGTGCATTCTGAATCGTTTTTTCATTTTTGCCTTCCACTTTTTTAAAGCACTGTAAGTTTCCTTTTTTTATATGTAAATAGGAACACTTTCAGACAAAATGCTTTAAAAGAACAAAAATATAAGCATCCGTGAGTGTTCCAAGTCAATTGTGAGTACTTGTGTGATATGTCAGCATTGTGGCTTTGTGGAATGCAACACACCAGTATTAGCTGCATTGCCATGTGAAATGCAATATTCACACTTTTGATTTATCTGATGATAATTCATATTATCTCACTTTAACAGAGTCCTGATCTGTTAAAAACCTATGGAAAAACGTGAATCAGATACCAGTTGTCCTGGTACAAAAGAATTTGATTTCATTTATGATATGGCAGATTGGAATCTAGCTTAATCTTAGAATCACACTGGGTTTTACAGTATGTCATTGTCCAGAACAGCTCAGACCATCTACAGGCAGATATATTCTGCTAAAACTAGGAATGTGAACATTCTTAAATGTAGGTATTTGTATAAAAACATACATTTATATTGTATTAGAATGCATATGTGATGTTTTATTTATATTCTATACACATCATGACTATCCAGTTTATTAAGCAAATAAAATAATGCCTATGGTAGTGCAAATTTTTATAGCTGTTTTTTCTCACTCTGCAAACTAATTTACATATCCATATATCAGGAGCAAGTTAACAGGACTGGAGACACAGAAACTATGAGTGGACAAAAGACACCTTAAGAAGCTACAAACCAACAACCAGAAAAGCCTTTTAGCTGTAAGTCAGCAGACTTTTATGTCAAGCTTGGCTGACTAATTATTGCTTATAATTTGCATTAGGATTAATTAACTAATTAGAGAGGAATGTCTGAAGGCAAAGTTATGGCTCTGCTTGTCAAGCTGAGGACTTTAATTATTCTGATATTTTTAATTATAATCAGCTGCTGAATGAGTATTACATTGTCAGCTACTATAGCTGAAGCTGCAGCGGGTAGTGGAGCTGAAGGAATTGTGGGTATTGTACTACCACTTCACCTAGAACCACGGAAAGGTAATGCCAACTACGCAAATATAATAGGAAAGCCTTCTGGCTTCAATACTCATTAAAAGCATGTACACAGCACTATGCAAACTATGACAGTTCAGGGTTACATATCCTTTTAAGAGTAAGAGAGCAACTTTTCCTCAGGAACATTCCTGAGCCTATATTCTCTTTTTGTTTAAATCCCTTTTTTTGGTGAGTCTGAATTATCTCTTGGTCCCTAGATTCACATAGCTCCATGCATATTGCTTTGTGAAACTTAATGTAGAAGGGATAGTAAAGGAAACACATCCCAGAGCTGGAACAGAGCAAAAGTCACTCTCTTGCTACCTTTCTGTCTCCAGTGGAATTTAAAGAACCCTAAGATGTCCCTGTTCCAATCAACAGAAGCTTTTCAGTGCTGCAAGGAGGAGAAGCTCTGTCCATTGCAGCACAGGATCATTTGTGAGACGCAATATATCTGATTTGTTTGCCAAGACTTCTGTGATGTCTTGGCTTAAGGGCTTGATCTCACAGTCCTTTCAGGAGTAAGTTTGTTCAGCAGTTTGCTGAGGCTGCTCCTTTCCTGGGTCTTTCGATGATAACCATCACACCAACATATGGATGCTTCATTATCCTCAATATAAACAACCTCAGAACCCCTCCATCAGTACTCACATTTTAAAAACAGAAGATGGGGAATAGATTAACTAAGGGCTGGAGTGGACGTCAGTACAAATCCTCTGGTTGTTGCTTTGCTGAAATTTAAGCCTCTAAATGTCAGAAGGTGGAATCCTGTCACCTGGTTTAGGTCCAAATTTTGACATGACTTTTTAGACATTTAGCCTATGATGGTTCAATACATTTTAAATAACCTCTTAAATTCTCTGTCCTACTTCTGAAAAGATGGAACTGGTCTGCCTAATGGTGATGCTTCCCTCCTCTTATTGACAAGGCACATTTACAAGGCAATCTAGCCTGACCTTCTTCTGCCAAGAGTATAAGGAATCAGTATGAAATGTCAGGTGTTTTGGGATGCAACTCCCCTAGTCTTCTTCAAAGGATGCAAGGATTCTTATTTCCTATTTCTGTAATGGTGAATTGGGAGATATGAATTCAAGGTGCTAAGTATCCTAAGGTGGATTAAGCTCCTGTCTTTTATGTTGCGAGAACTTTAGTTGCCAGGCTATGCAGTACCTTCTCTTAGGCACTGTGGAGGAGAGAGTACAAAATTCATTGAGGTATATAGTAAAAAGGTTAGAGCAAGGCTAACTCAGGCTGGTCGTTAGGGTATTCAGCTGAGAAGGGGCCATGATTCTAACAAAACTCCACAAAAAGCACATGCTTTTTACATTAGACATTCAAGGATTAGTAAAACAATGTGGTCGTGGAGACAGGACCCTGGAGTGCTTCATGCTTCCTTAAGGTAGATATCCTTACTGTTTAAAAGACAGAAGGTATCACTTGTCCACACTATTTGGAAGCTTTGAACGATCCCTACTGAGGAAAAAAGAAAAATTACTTATTGATCCCTTTCCTCAGTGATCATAAAGAAGAAGAATTCCTTTACTGAAAGAGTGGTCAGGCACTGGAACAGCCTGCCCAGGGAGGTGGTTGAGTCACCATCTCTAGAGGTATTTAAGAAATGTGTAGATTTGGCACTTCAGGGCATGCTCTAGTGACAGAGATTGTAGAGGTTGGGGTGTTTTTTTGTTTTGGTTTGGTTTTTTGTTTGTTTGGTTTGGTTTTTTCTTTGTTTTTTGTGTGTGTATGGTTGGACTCGGTGATATCAAAGGTCTTTCCAGCCACGAAGATTCTACGATTCTATAAACAAACAAATGAAGTAAAAAAAAATAAAAATCACTCCAGTATTTTAATAATCACAGAATCATAGAATGGTTCAGCTTGGAAGGGACCTTAAAACCATCTAGTTCCTACCCCCCTGCCATGGGCAGAGATACCTCCCACTAGACCAGGATGCTCAAAGCCTCAATGGCAATAATGGCAGTAAATATGTAGCATTTCTATATATTTTGTAACAGATGAGATTAGTACCATTTTGGATCCATGCTTTTCTCTGAAAACTGTATAAAAGTAGTGGGAATGTATACAAGAGCAATATATGACTCTGAAACAGCATTTTTCCATTCAAGGAATTAAAGGATAACATCATGCTGACAAGATATTTACTCAGAATATATCTCCAAAAAGCAGAATACGTTAGATTCTAAATGTATGCACATGTTTAAAAAGTTAATGTTTTAAGCTTTCTGCCTTCTAGCCAAGTATATTGAATCTAATTAGTGCTTTCCAGCCAAACATGGCCATAAGCAGGCCCAGAGTACATTGACGACTCAAAAGACACGGCTCACCTCAGGCCTTTCCCGCTTCTCAGTTTTTCCTAAAATTTTGAATGTACCTTGCAAAATGCAACTTAGTTTTATAACTTTGTCACTGTTTAACTTCATGTTGTTACAAGTGAACTCAAAATGTCCAGCCTTTATCTCTTCACTTTTGTATCAATTATCCTATAGCTATGTGAGCAAACAGAGCATCAGGTGTTCTAGCATGGAGGCAATCCAAAATATTTGGTAGTATTTTTTGGCACTAAAGCATATAGCAAGAAAGATTAAGATGGTATTTTGCATTTTATCCATAATGTAGTAGAAGTTAAATTTATGTTCAGTCTCTAGGTCTTAAGCTTTTAATCATCCGGCTTCAGCAGTGCTAAAGACAATGCCATGACCTTCAGAAGGCTACATTACATGACTGTTTCTTGAGAATTAGATTCATGTCAGCTCAGGTCTATACAAAGCTGCATCTCCTGGTTGCACTGTGGAGGTACCTGGGAGGGAAACATGGAAAAGCAACAAAGGGCTTGTATGTCAGTGAAGAAATTTTGACTCTGAAGAAGTAACTGAGTATGCCACAAACTTCTTTGCATGACTTTGAGTTCTCATTCCCTCCCCATACAAGGTCACCTGTCAACAGAATGAGATGACAACACTCACTTTACTTAGTTATTTCTATAGCCTGCTGTTCCAGATTATAGTGACCCTTGTCACATGTATACACATCACCTACCAGAGTATCACTTCTTCTCAGTGGACCCAAGAAACATGTATGCCAGTAATAACAGCAACAGCAGCAATATAAGTAAATGTTTCTTCTAATCATGGACATCTGTACAATAAATAAGTAATTTAAAAAGTGTTTTCACTGTAAAATGAAACCTTTGAATCTCCCAGACAATGAGGGAGAAATCAGAACCAAGTGTTTACTTTTATCTCCATTTCAGCCTCCTGGAACATCAGACAAAACATAAAAACTCAAAGGTTCACACCAGCCAGCTCCTGAAAACATTTCTATTTTGGGTATGAAACGATTATTATGAAATAAAGAAACAATAGATGGAGTGTGGACATTTATGGCTTGGAAAAGAAAGAGAAGAACTGGTCAGAAAAGATGGAATTCACCTAATCTAACTCCAGATACCTTTAGGCAGTTCACTCTTTTAGAGATCTATTTAAGATGATGAGTTGCACACCAATGGTTCCAATAGATGACATAGATTGACTAGCCCAAATATAGCTACTTAGACTGTAAAAATATACAGTTATTTGGGGTAAGTACTCACTGAATATAATTTTGAGAACTAACTTTTAGACATATGAGGTTAGGTGAGGTAAATGCCTCATCACATGTCCCTTAATTGTCTACACTGAAGATAAACTAGTTGCTGCTTCTCTGGGCAAGCTTGGTTCTCAAAAGCATAAAACATCAATACAGAGAAAGTACAGGCACCATAGTTCTGCAGCTACAAAGAGAAAAATACTTCAGTAGTTCGGAATTTGTTATATTGACATTTTCCATAGCTCTGGGAAATAAAAGCAAAATATTTAGTTAACGGAAACAAGATACTTTTTAGACTTAGTTTTCCTCCCATTCCAAAAGAACTTAGTGGCAAGTTAAGGACTCCACTATTGCCACTTTTTTTAGTCAGCTTGGACTACAGAGAAAAAAAATTTCCTTTCAATCTAAAGAAATCACTAAGTGATTTCAGTGTTTTCTGATGTGAGGAGAGGGGAGGAGATGGAAAGGGAGGAGTTATTGACCTATATAGTTTTACCTTTTCTCCAGCTAGGAAACTTTTATATATAAATGCATAAATGTACGTACTAGTTGAATAATGCAAGAATGACCACATAAAGCTGCTGTCTGCCCAGGGCCAAGGAAAATTGTATATATGCACTCTGGGATCATCAGGGACTTGTTGCCATCAGCCTTCATTCAAGCATTTTGGATGAAACTTGGTCAATTTTGGGATCCATGTGTTGTGAGTCAAGATTTTCAGAAGTAAATAAGTCTTGAGATGTAAATTTTTGAATTCTTATCAAAGCTGAATTTACCACGAGGTGATCTATACTTCTGAAAAAAACAAATAGTAAAGTATTTCAGGATTATTGACCATGAATTTTCTGGGAGGAGCATGGGGTGGAGGGAAAAAAAAACTGGCAAGAGGTCAGAAGAAAATAACAGGTACAACTTGAGCTTTGAGCCAAACATACCAAGTATTTGAAGTGTCAAAATGTTTAAGAAAACCTTTCTCTTTCATTAACATTCCCCAATCTCAAGTTAAATACAGTGTTTGTATAAATCATAGCTTCAAACTTAGTGTTTTTCTTCAGCTGTATCTTTTCTGAGGCTTTTGTGTGTTTGAGAATGTCAAATCAATAGCAAAAGCAAAATCATTAGTGGATATTAGTAATTCTCATTCTCTCTTTCCATTTGATTAGTAAAGGTCTAAAACCAGAAGGGAAACAGTTGTTATGACTACCATGTCAGTACCTACACGTTCTGGGCAGGGATCAGGTTTTGGTTTTCTTCATATTTTGAATGCACAGTATTTTGTCTGCTTCCATGTCTTCATTTTGGTTTAAATAAAATGAAGGGCTAATAGATATTTTTTAGCCCATAATCAGACAATCATGCAAAACTTTATACGATTATCAGTTCTCCATGTAACTAGATCATTTTTTAATGGCTGTTAATCTGTCCCTCTTTATTCTACTATTTTCTAGCTTGTTTTTCTAGACATCTGTGTCTTAGCTGAAGCTGTTCTTCACTTCATTGGTAGCACTCTGATGTCTGAAACACCTGGCTAGGGAAGTAGCTGCAATGGATCTTCAAATTTCTTAGGAAGTTCAACAAACTGCAAAACATTCTTTAGTAAATTGAAAAGTCATATGGATCTATTTTTAATTGAATAAGGTATTTTACACTGATAAAATTAAATTATTTGACTTTGAACCCAACAACTGACACCTTTTCAATTGCAGTGGGTTTTTTTTCCATATTTTAAAGAAAAATAAAATTAAATAAATAATTTTTTAAAAAATCTTAATCAATACTCAAGGAAGAAAGATCTCTATTTAAAAAAAAAAAAAAACAAACCAAAACCAACCAAACAAAAAAACCCAAAAAAACCCAAACAACAAACCAACAAACCAACAAACCAAAATGTTCTAGAAGTACATTTATGTATCTTTAAAGAAATGTTAAATATTCTTCCCTCTCCAAAAGAAAGACCTCAGTAAAATCAAGAGGCCAGTGAATTTTCAGTTTATATCAGAAACTACAGAATTATCCAATGAAAGTTCCTTGGTCTCTTGATCCATTCCCTGTTCAGTTCTCTGACATCTAAAGGAAGAAATTTTTTATGCTGTGGGTGGTGATACAGTGGCCCAGGTTGCCCAGGGAGGTGGTAGATGCCCTATCCCTGTAAACATTCAAGGTCAGGTTGGATGGGGCTCTGAGCAACCTGATCTAGTTGAAGACGTCCCTGCTTATTGCAGGAGGGTTGGACTATATAACCTTTGAAGGACCCTTCCAACACAAACCATTCTATGATCCTGTGTGTATATAGACAGAGGAGGCTCCATTAATACCCGGACTGAAAGTCAGTGAATAGTCCCAGCATTCATTGGTGAGACAGTCTCGTTACTGCAGGACTAGATGATGCTAAGAGAAAAGGAAAAGAGGAGTTCAGGGTTAGAAAATACACAAGTGGGAAGGGGCTGATAAGCAAGTTAAGGTTATTAATTTGTTTCCACAGGTATCCTGGAGTCACCAGACCAATCTTTCCCTAGTCCTTACTTGTGATTCACTAACATCAGGTAATCACCAGTTTCCACTCACCAGGGTGCTTATTTTTCATTGCTAATAGGAGGATATTAAATGCAATATTCTTCCAACTTAGGTATGGTGCTGTCAACAACAGTAAAAAAGCCAAGGGAAGCCTGCAGACAATGCCATCCTTACAATGATTCTTTTCCATCACCAAGCACTTTGGCATTCTTGTATCCCTAAAAATTAAAACCTACAAAATTAATCATTTCCCTTAGATAGCTAGATAAATCCTTGCCTGCAAGATCTGTGTGCCGGGGGTGATCCTTAATGCCATATAAATACTTAGCCATGGGCTTGCCTGGGTAATCATGCCTAAACTCTGCCCTGAAGGCAACCATCCTTGGCGCTGATGAGCTACTGCAAGGAACATATTGCATGTTTATATTAAATATAAGTTGGAGACCTTTTCCCTAAATTATCTGCTTTTCCCTGAAATTATCTGCTCCTAGAGGTACTGTTTGGGTCATTTTCTGTTTTATTCAAAATGAAAAATAAGGTCCACTATTTGCCATAGGTGCTAGCTATAGCAGTTGGATCTTTGGTATAAAAACCCCTAGATTTCTAGCATTGGTAATTATAAACCTTTTCCAAAAAATTTGAACCTACTCACATACCTTAGGCTGGATAATAAATTATATTTTGTGGTGTGCTGGCAAGGACCTTGGGATATTTTTCACCTTCTTTTATTGCACTGAAAAAAAATCAGGCAGACATTTGCTGCACAAAAGATTTTCCAGGCAGGGATATTCGGGGACTATCAGTACCTCTCATCTTCAAAGTTACTTTCAAAGTATTTTGATTTTCTTTTAGGAAAGTGTAACTACATTCCAACAAAACAAGAGAGAACAAATTGTATGTGACTTTTGCCCTGTATTCTCAGAGAAGGAATTCTCTCCTATAGGATACCCATATAGGAAACAGATTAGCCATTAAAGAACTAATTTTGTATTTTCCCTTCTTCATGCATTTTGTATAAAGGAAACCCTTAAAAATTCTCATTGCTTATATTCATTGCCCAGATGAAAATTCCCCACACTTTTGTCCATGTAAACACAGAATTAGTCTCCTGCAAGTTTAGGTGGTGGCAGTTCCTGAACACAGTCATATTTTGCAGATAACAGGATTAGCTTGGATGTGGGTAATAAGTTGGTGAATCTCCCCCTGGCCATTTCTCAACACTGTGAGAGCACTAATCCTTTATGCTTTGATGTCTTCTAGTTTTCCATCAGGTGCAGCTCGGCACTTTTGTCCTGGGGCAGTCAGCGCTCTTATAAGATCTCATAGTGTCCTCATTAGCTGCGCCTATTTACCCAGCCAGCCTGTTGAACCCAATTTATAGTTTATGTGATTAATTCCCAAAGTACAGTAAACCCTAGCTTTAAGGCTCTCTATTATATGACTGCATCTCATATAAGGGCAAACACTAGCTACTGCTCTTTTGTTATATGGCTTCACCATATATATAAAACTGTAATAATTTTGCTCTCAACTACACATTAAACATCATTATATATACCTCCTTTCAGACATACAGCCCATAAAAATGTTGCACATTGGATCATAAAGAAACATGCATGCACAAGAGTAATTTCGCAGTTCTTTTCTATTTTTATTTTCAAAAAATCTATGTCTTTAACATTTTATATTACAATTATTGATATCGTTGAGTAAGTCTAACAAGGCACATAATTTAGAACTGTTTATCCATGGAATTGCAGGTGACAAAGGCTTTGCAGTCAAAGTGGCAGCCTATAACCACTGGCACATTTTTTTTTTTTTTAAACATGCAGGGTTTGTAGATAAAAGACTTACGTTGTGAATTTTTATGCAGTCATTTAAGTCAACTGATGACATCTGTCAGCTCTGCTGTATTTCCTCCTATTGGGATATGAACTATGTGAGTTGGATCTCTGGTAATTTGCATGCAAAAGAATGTTGTATCTTTTTTTAAATAGATGATAATTTCCAGCTATCCCTCCTCAAGCGTTCATCGGAAGAGGCATCCTGCAGGTCTTTTTCTTTTTTTTTTCACATTTTCCATCCTTCTAGTTTCAAAAAAACCTACAGCTCCTTGGAAGTCTCAGTTACACCGGATGATCCCTATCACAGAAGCAAAACACAAAATCGGAAAATCTTAAGAGTATTTTGAGTATGATGCTTAAAGTTCTGAGCAGAAAGGATAGCAGAAAAGTTCTGTTAAATGGGATCATCAGCGTAAGCACAGGTAACCAAAGCTGTCCATCCAAACAAAGAGACCCAAGTTGGCATACAAAGGCCATATTAGAATGCTATGACACCTGCAAAAAAACCCACTGTACAAATAGCAGAAGGCCAAAATGTTACTTTAAAGCACTTTATAAAAATGGCAAACATACAGTGAAAATCTCATTTTGATTTTAAATGAGGCTTGGTCTGTTGTTTTATTCAGTAGCCTTAGTCTTGTCTGATAACTGGTATGAGATCCCAACAAGCCACAAAATATCTACTTTAGTGGAATACCAAAGGGAAGGTAGGCTGCAGCTCTGTGACCTTCCCTTAAGCTACATAATCAATAAATCTTGAACTTGACCTGGAGTGATGAACCACCTGGAAGGGCAAGAGAATTATTTAAACTTCATGCCCTTTTGGCCCTTAGTATTTCCAAGGAGACCTGTCTACAATGATATCTACCTACAAGGGTCTGGTCTGGGACAACCAACATGGATATGCTCACAAAAATTTATATGTATGTAAAACCTGATATCTAATATATACGTATACATATTAGTTTGGTACATGTGTATATATATTTACACAAAAAGAAACAAACAAAAAAAATAGATGCTATGGAAATTCGTAGGAATTAAAAGACTTTATGCATCCTTGTTTCCCAATTCACCTTGTTGCTGCAAAAAAAGCAGAGGGAATTCCCTTCGACTGAACATTAGGCCTAAAATGTATATGTTTGGGCACAAGAAGTTTCCATAGAAAAAGAGCTGATCAATGCTCTGGTGCATTAGTGAGTCAAATTCTGAGGTTTTCATGGAGCTGTCGTACATTTGTGCTTCTCTCAGCAAGTATTTCTTTTTTCCCCACTGCAGTTTTCTTTCATGGGAATGTGAAGATTTGGTGAATTTTTTTGAATGGTCCTCTCAATAATGAATGTGATGGATGTCCCAGCAGCTCAGTCAGAGACCTCAATACATAAGAGCTGGGTCTCCTAGTCATATCCAATGACCGGATGCAAATGAATTCTACAGGTCTTGGGCAGATGTCTTGGACACAATAGGACAACGGTGTGTGCTGAATATTTCAGCTGTTCTTGCTCACTAAGTCTAACACCCTGACCCATAGGTTGCTTCTGTGCATTTATTTCTGCACAGAAAGCCCTGGAGAGGATCTGTTTCTTCCCAAAACCTTTCCAACAAAATCTCTTTTAAATGCAGAAAAACAATTTCATAATATTCTATGTATGTATGTACATATAAATTACATATATATACTTGCAAAATTTCATATATTTATGACTTTATAGGATAAAGAAATATACATCACTACAGAACAAACTCTTCTATTAAAATTTGGAACAAGTAGGAAAAACCCAGCCTGAATCAGGTTATAACTTCTCTAGCAGTAAAATGGTATGGCTTAGTTTTTATCGTCCTAATGACCTTATGCTAAAAAAAAAAATAATTCTTTTTCATTTATGGAGTTGAAATGCTTTATGGAACTTCTGCAAGAAACCACAATACTTGAACTGTTTCAGTGTACATTAAGCTATTTTTTGGAGATACTGAATAATTGCTACTCAGAAATTGTGAACACCAGCAGTTCTGAAGTTCAAAAGCTGACCTATCACAGCACTGCACAATAAGCATGTTTTCTTCCCTTCTCTAACGTTGGGTTCTGCATTGTCTACTCTGAAGGATACACCATGTCTTTGAATATATTCAGCAAAATTAATAAGTCCAATAAAAGAAGCAGATAACCTTATCAGTATTTCCTTATGTTGGATCGTAGACTGAGGAAATGAGCATTTGTATGAGCTTTTATAAAACTCTGTTTCTTCAACAATATTGCTGAGTATATAATGGGAAATGAAAAAAGGAGATTGCATATGTAATGGAAATTTCTGATTTGTATTCAAAATGTATGTTCATAGATACTTTGTAATATTTACCAGTTCTAGTGAGCAGCACCTTGTGTCTCAATACTCTGTAAACAAATGACCCACAAACAGCTTGCAATAACTTAATGATCCATAAATAAGAAATACGTTGCAGTTTTTGTGAAAGTTTCAACAGAGATTTTCAAAAATAGATGATAAATTTAAGGTTTTAAACATTTGCTTAGGCACCATAGGGAGTGATTTAGTTCTTTTACAACAAGCAAGTGTCCTATTGGTGGTCCTGGTTATGTCAAAAACTTCCCCCTGTGGGAATGGTGTCAAAGCTCTGGCAACAAAAAAATATGTGGTATTGCAATGAAATTCCCTTTAGTCTTAGTACTTCAGGTGCTATGAGTAGAAAATGTAATACAAATGGCAGCAAAGATTATTGGTACAATAATAATGGAAGAAGAATAGTGCTGTATATATTTAGAATGGTTTTCACCCAGTCATAGTATCATAGAGTCGTAGGGTTGGAAGGGACCTCTGGACATCATCATCTAGTCCAACCCCCCTGCCATGATGTCTTAGGGCTTTGTAAAAGAATTTGGATGACAAGGCCACGAACCAAACAAAACAGAAGTAGCAGCATTATTCAAGAACACACAATGAGTTGTTTTGGAACTAGGAATAAAGACACAAGTCTCCTGTCTCTAAGTCCCATACCGTTGCAGATTGCACTGCTACATTTAAGAGAATAAACTACCTGTTAAAATTCATTTCTTTGTGGGGAAAATCTTCAGGATAACTTGCCCTTGGAAAATTTATTTTCACTGGTATTTTACATATCCTTCCTGGAAATTTCAGATCCTGGTATAAGTACTGGATCTAATGTTTTTTCTGAATTATAGCACGTAACCTGTGCTCACTTCAAATTATTATTTAAAGCCTATCTAAGCTAGACTCTTAGGGTCAAGTTTACCAAAGTAGGCTGTACTAAAAACGTATCATGTATTCATTGTCTGGAGGTAATTTAAATAGTCTTTTTCTTCAAATGAAAAGACAAATCTTTCCTTTTTGAATCCACAAGGCTATTTCTATGGAAATTTTCAATCTTTATTTAAGGAAAGCATATATAATCTCTTCCTTTCTTCCCCTTTATTCCTCCTCCTTTCCTAACCTATTTCTCATCTATTGAAATCAATATTGTGTTTGTTTACTGGTGAAGGTCTTAGGTTAATGATCATACCTTGAGTCTTCACTTGTGATAGTTATTAGACATCAAAAACGCTCTTTGTTCCACAATCATTAGTTATGAAATATTTTTGAAGAGATCATCTGAATCCATCTACACATTCTAACAAGTTTCAAAATTTCCTCAGTTGGTCCAGGACAATCTCCATTTCAAGTTTTTCCAAAGCAATGCTCTTCGTTTATGGACTACGTGTCTTTCTAGCCAATGAAAGGGGATGATGTAATGATCTCCAAATCACACCTTTTCTCTTCTCTCACATTCTTTCTATATGATATGAGGAAATTAATATTAAAAAAAACCCAAACCTTATGGTTTTCTATGACACCTTAGGGCCAGATACTATCAGATTAATTTGCCCAAGGAATGTTCACAATGTCCATTGGTTAAAGCAGGTGGCATTCTCTATGGTCAGATTGCATGTCTGGACATTTTTGGCCTATCAGTAGAAAGTCATAGGTATCTCCACAAAAGAGCATTTCATTTTGGTGACTAAGTAGACTACGAATATCCACAAGCAAATAGACTTCTACTCCATAAAAAGCCTCTTTCATGGATTCAAATGGAGTTACTTACGAGGTAAGAGCACAGTCAATACCAAAAAAAGTATGGTAGAACTTGGACAAGGTATAAAGAATATCCAATAATTTCACAAAGTAATTCATAGAAGTATTTCTTACTTTTAGGTGCCTGCTTCCCCAGTGAAAAGTATTGTGACTGTTCCAGTTTACTTTTCCCCTTTACAACTTACACAAAACATAGTCATATAGAATGATAAAAAGGGGAGAGCTTTGCAAAGCTTACACATGCTTGTTATGATCAGTCCAAACTTATGACAATAAAATTCCGTGCTGTCTTATCATGGACTTAGATACAAACTAATAAAGTGGAGCATAGCAATAGAAACTGACAGTGAAACAGAAATGGAAGAATCTAAAAATATTTTAGTGCACTGAGATGGCTCTGAGAGGACAGTGGAAATGAGTTTCACAGCAGTTGTTAAGAAAGTGGCAGCTACATTTTTGTTGGAACCAGTATCAATACATGCAGCATCAGGCATTTTTCAGTCATCCTCATGACACCCATTTTGTTGTTTTCTGTTTCTGGGGGATTGATTGTTAATCTGTTTTGTCAATTGGGGATGGTTCCTATAGATGATTTTAACAGTTTCTCTATGACTCATAATACATGGAAAACCAACCAATTTCTATTTAGGTTTCTATTTAGACTTCTGTTAAAAGTGTATATTTTAAGTGAAATTAAAAAGTCGCTGTGTAGTCTGACAGAATCACAGAGTTTCAGGAGATCTATTCCAACATCTTGCTGAACGCTGGGTCAGCTAGAGCACATTGCCCAGGACTGTGTCCAGTTGCATTTTGAACATCTCTAAGCATGGAGACTCCACAACCTCTCTGGCTAATCTTTTCCAGGGTTCAATTACCCAAGCTCCAAGCCCTTATTCATCTTGCTGGATGACTAGGACTCTATCCAATCTGTCCACCTCTCTTGCACTGGGGTGCCCAGCACTGGACACAGTACTCCAGATTTTTCTCACCATTGCTGAGTAGAGGGGGAAGGATCAACTCCCTTGGCCTGCTGGCAGTATTTTGCCTAAGGCAGCCTGGGATACCATTGGCCACCTTTGCTGCAAGGGCACGTTGCTGGGTCATGTTCAACTTGTTGTCAACCGGGACCACCATGTCCTCTCTTGCCAAACTGTTTTCCAGTCCATTCATTGCCCAGTCTGTACTGGTTTATGGAGTTATTCCTTTCCAAGTGCAGGATTTTACATTTCCCTTTGCTGAGCTCCATGAGATTCCTGTTGTTCCATTTTTCCAGCTTGTCAAAATCCCTCTGAATGGCATCACAAATGTCTTGCATATCAATCTGTACTTCCAATTTTGTATCTTTTGCCAACTTGCACTCTGTCTCATCATCTTGGTCATTAAAGATATTAAACAATATTGGCTCCAGCAGTGACTCCTGGGGTACACTGTTAGTGACTGGTCTCTATCTGGACTTATTGCCCCCAGTCACAACTCTTTGAGGCTGGCAGATAATCTATCTCACTGCCCGCTTATCTAACCTATACTTGATCTACTTGTCTATGGTGTTTATGGCATCAAAAGATTCTTCATAGTTAGGATAAACAATATCCACTGCTCCCCCCTTCTCTGCTGAGCTAGCCACCTCATTGCAGAAGGCTACCAGGTTGAAGAGGGATGCTTTGCCCTTCATAAATCCATGTTCACTATACCTAATCACTTTCTTGTCCTTCATATGTTCGTAAGGAGTTTCCAGGATGATTTGCTCCATGACCTTTGCAGGGATCCAGGACAGACTGACCAACCTGTACCTTCCTGGATCCTCATTCTGGTCCTATCTGGAAGGTAAGTAAGTGTGACATTTGCTCTTTTCCAGTCCTCAGGAATCTCTCTCAATGGCTATGACCTTTCAAGGATAGTTGAGAGTGACATCACAGTGACATCAGCCAGCTTCTTCAGTACTCATGCTACATCTTGCCAGGTCTCATGGGCTTTAGTATGTACAGTTTGTTTAAATATTCCCTAACCTAGTCCTCATCCCCTGATGATGAGTCTTCCTTGCTCCAGATTTGCCTTTTGGTCTCTGAGCCATGTGCGTGACTGCTGAAGGCAAATCTTACCAGTAAAGACCAACACAAAGGTGGCATGCACTTCCCCTGCTTTTTCTGTGTCTTCTGTCACCAAGTCCCCTTCCCCATTCAGGAGCAGGCCCACATTTTTCCTTGTCTTCCTTTTGCTGGTGATGCACTTATAGAAGCGCTTCTTGCTGACCTTCATGTCCTTTGTCAGAATCAGCTTCCACGTGGGATCCTAACCCTGATCCCTGCATGCTCTGACAGTGTCTCTATATTCCTCCTGGGTACCCACATATGCAAACTGATGACAACTATCATTTGTACTCTTCTATTTTACTTATTTTCATAAATTTAGACCCTATCAGGTCTATGAATATGACACATTGTTTTTGTCATGATTTATTAGGATACTGACGTCATAAGCAGCCCTGGGCAAGAACAGGATATTCTGCTTTACAGAGTTAGTTCTTTTTGGTTCTTCCAAAATGGATTTTCTGTTAAGTAAAAAAATAATGTTATGAGGGCATCAAAAAAAGCTATCACAGAAAAATTCCTTTATTTTGTCTTTCATAAACTTAAAATTCTTCTCCACGACATTGTTTTCTTTCTAGAAAGCAGTCTCAAATAAGGAGATGGAAATACTCCATTCTGAGACATTAGGAAAAAAGTGTCAGTGAAATTGACAGTTTTAAAAAATGTCTGAATTTTTGATGATAATAGAATTGTCTCTTTAATATATATATAAAACAAATTCACAAGCTGCAGTAAGAATGACTTAAGAAGAAAGTCCATGACTATAATAACTGTGTCCCAAACCATAATTTAAGACTAACATCAGTAGACTCTTCTTCATGTCCTAATAAGCTTCTCTTCTGTCATAAATCTTTGAAGAAGATTTACAGGACAACACAAAAGCACAATGCAATAATTTACTTCCATATATACACCTGCACAGGTACATGGTGGTATAAAAATCAGTTTGCTAGCAATGCTAGGTATAAATATAGATCTAGGTATAGGTGTAGCCTTTTCTTATTGAAAAGAAAGATTTTTTCAAGCTACTAAATCATCGTCCTCTAACCTAATTCCTGAAATACTGTAAAACATAATAGACAAGGTCTATGCCTGTAGGGAGAATTTATTTTCATCCCAACTTTCCATGTCTTCCTAGGGCATATTGTCTTGCACCTCAGCAACTTTCCTTGACTCTTCCAGTTTTCTCCTCCTTATTTGTGCTTAATTCATTTCTCATCTGCACTACAGCCCTATGGCACTTATTCTGCCTCCATCTCAGAGGTTCATAAGTCATAGTCTTTCAGTAACTGTTTTTCTAAGCCATGCCCATGCAACTGACATGTCCTGCTTGGGGGAGTATTTCTTCCTTGCATGTTTTATAGCAACCCACAGTTTCAATGGTTTGCTATTTTTCAGGCTTTTGCCAAACGCTCTGTCTTTTCCAGTTCTGTTACTTGCACTGTTTGTCAGACTGGTTCAAAATAAAGAAAGGATCTTTTGGGGCCATCCCAGACTGTAATTACTGGTGCCAAGAAAGGCTGCTTCCCTGTTCCTCTCAATGGAAGTTTAATTTCATCTTTCATGACTGAGTCAGGAACAAAGGTGTACATTTTGATGTTTGTGTTGATTGAATTGTTCTATTGATTTCCTTTTAAGGACACCATGAAATATTTTCCATGTAAGGGTACCAATATGCCCTTGATAAATTGAAGACAAAAGAAACTGTGAAACAGACTGTGTTATCGGCCATAATCATGTATTAAAATAAAAAGCCAATCATCAAAAGCTTTGCTCATTTTCTATATTAGAATAGACTAGACTAGACTAGACTAGACTAGACTAGACTAGACTAGAATAGAATAGAATAGAATAGGAGTTGAGTTGAGTTGAGTTGAGTTGAGTTCAGTTGAGTTGAGTTGGAAGGGGCCTACAATGATCACCTAGTCCAACTCCATATTTGGGGGCTATTCTGAAAGATTTGCACTGAGGTTAAAATACATTGACTAAAGAGTACAACTGAAAAGGATATAAAGCTGAAAAACCCTGGCTCTTTTGTTTCAGTGGTTCCCAACCCGTAGGACATACCTCACTGGTGTGGTGTGAACGTGTTACAGAAAAGGCACAGTGTAGAACCTTGGAAGATGACACGTCTCATCCTTTGTGATCCTGGCTTGGGTGACTGCACCATGCTCCTCAAACTTGGAGCTCAGGGGAGCATTGGTACAGGCTTTGAAGACCACCAACCATGTTCATGCAGATTTATTATTTCCCTTCCAATGTTTTATATGCTACAGCAGGTCATCTATCCCTAGCAAACATCAGCAACGGCAGCAGAGGAATGAGGGGCATGGAGATGTAAACAGAAGGAAAATGAGAGGAGCTGGCACTATATATGCCATTTTTCCCACAAGGATCTCAGCTACAAAAACACTGGGGATCTCATCAAAGTATACACTTCTGTGCTGTTTCCTAGCCTTTTCTGAACCCCATTTGGATTTAGCAGCTGGGAACCTCAAGCTACCAGCACTGGTTTCTGCAGCGTTATTATACCCTCATAGGTCCCATCAAGATGAAAGTATTCCTGCTTTTAGCTTCTCTTGTTAGTCGCCCTGTTGTATCTTATCAGTGGTATTTGTATAGCTCAAAACACTGATACATCATTCTTTGTATTTACTTTCTGAAATACTGAATACTCTGCTTTTCTTGGCTGTGCATCTTTTGGCCTAATTGAAAAAAAAAATCTTTTGTCTTTCAAATATGCCTATGGAAAACACAGATCAAGTTGATCTAAGACCCTCATGACCTCAGCTATCTGTGTACTGGTATCTAAAGAAGTTAATCTCAGGGATCCAAGTCAATCTCTTCAGAATCCCTGTGTGAACATTTCCTGAATAAAAACATTTTAGCAGGCAACTGAAAGCAGATCAGCTTAGATGCTCTGAGTTGGCTGTTTTCCTGTGGTTAGGGATATATTAGTAAACTAAGTGAGCCCAAGGTGTGGAGTTTGGTAGAATTAAGAGTGTCCACACTCTGGATCTACTAGTCCAGACTCTAAAATAGCTAACTAGACTAATGCTTTGCCAGATAACACACGGGTAAGGTTCAATGGGATAGCGTGCACTAGCGACAACTGTTGATAAGGTGTTAGTATTCAACCACCCTGTTTTGAAGGTGAAGAGAGTACAGAGCGGCTTCTCAGTGGAGATAAGTGTGACTGAGTTCCTACCTTAGCTACTTGAGATATTTGTAGTTCATTGTGGTGACTCCAGGACAGTATCTGAAGTCAAAATGACAGTAATTTAGTAGCTAAAAGGAAATGATTCACCATCTGTCTCAACCTTCTTCTTAACCCCCAAAATGCTGTCTTGGTAATTTTCCAAATTTTCCATCTATATTGGTAGAGCACTTTTTTTTTTCTTTCTAAGCTTGACACAAACCTCTACCCTAACTCATTGTAGACAAAGTAAAAAAGTGACATTCAGAATAGCTCAAAGTCATTTGCATTTATTTTGTGTTAATTACATTCCACAAAATATGTTCACCTGAGGTCCCTTTTGTGTCTGAACCTTTGCGTCCAAAGATGCTGATCTCTTCCATTACATTGGCAATCCCAAGCACAAATACAGGTTGAGCGCAGAATGGATGGAGAGCAGCCCTGAGGAGGACTTCGGAGTGCTGTTGGATGAGAAGCTCAACATGAGCTGGCAATGAGTGCTCGCAGCCAGAAAGCCAACTGCATCCTGGACTGCATCAAAAGAAGTGTGGCCAGCAGGTTGCAGGAGATGATTCTACCCCTCTACTCCATGCTCATGAGACCCCACTTGGAGCACTGTGTCCAGCTTTAGAGTCCTCAGCACAGGAAAGACATGGACCTGTTGGAATGGGTCCAGAGGAGGCCACGAAGATGCTCAGAGGGCTGGAGCACCTCTGCTATGAGGACAGGCTGAGAGAGTTGTGTCTGTTCGGCCTGGAGAAGAGAAGGCTCTGGGGAGACCATATAGCAGCCTTCCAGTATCTAAAGGGCACCTATAGGAGAGATGGGAAGGGACTCTTTACGAGGGAGTGGAGTGATAGAATGAGGGGTAATGGTTTTAAACTGAAAGAGAGAAAATTTAGACTAGATATCAGGAAGAAATTCTTGACTGTGAGGGCATTGAGACACTGGAACAGGTTGCCCAGTGAATCTGTGGATGCCCCATCCCTGGAAGTGTTCAAGAACAGCGCTGGATGGGGCTTTGAGCAACCTGGTCTGGTTGGAGGTGTCCCTGCCCATGGCAGGAGGGTTGGAACTAGATGATCTTTAAGGTCCCTTCCAACCCAAATCATTCTGTCCTTCTATGATTCTATGATTTCAGAGTCGAGCATTTAGCAAAAGGTCAAAAGGCCACTCAAGCCTCCTTAGCCAATCCACTAGCTAGTGTGGACAAGATTTCTGTAGCGAACAGCACACAAAGGAATGAGCTGACATTGACTTTGGCTGCTTTTGAATCCACCAACCAGATACCACCAACCTTTTACACTTGGGTCAAAGGAGGGTGACATTGAAATTAGTTCTTCCACATCTGTAGCAGAATGCATTTTTTTGCATGTTGAGATTTAAATGTTTGGCATTTTTTAAGTACATTAATCTTTGCAGACCATAGTCTGAGAAGACCATTACAGTACAGCAGTTTTCCCAGAAGCACAGGAGACAGGAAAAAGGAAGGTAAAAGTTCAGCTGATGTCCTGATAAAGCCACTTTTGACTTTCTGCCCCCTAGAGACTATGACTTTCCTTCATCAAATGTGAGCAACCGATGGTGAAGCAACCATCAGCCAATGTTTATGCAGTCCTTTGAAGTTGGAAAATGCTTCTCCATGCTTCTTCTTTTTCTTTTTTTTTTTTCCTCCTCAACTTCTAGCAGGCATGTAAATGGAACATTTTTACCCAAAGCACTGTTTTAGCCTTTTATTTTACAGAGATAAATTAGACATTTTGTTCCATTCTCTAAAAAAAATAATTAAAAGAATGAAAAAGTCTGATTTGATTCCTAATATGCAGTGAAAGCTTAAACTGGCTAATAATTGCTAATATACTACTTAAAGCTTCCTCTGACTCACAGCCAACTGCAGAGGGCAAGTCAAAACAGCCTTGGATAAATAATTAAAGCATTTAAAGATGTTAGGCTTATATTTTGATCCTAATCTTTAGCTAGTATAAATCTGCCCAGCTCAATGGAACGAGTGGAGCCACAGAAACTGAAGACTGGGTCTTATTTTCAAGAGTTCCCTAGGTCATAAGTGAGAGGAACTTGTTTTTATCAATATTTATAAATCCAGTTACTTATTTCTCACTAACTGATAGCTTCTGAAACATTTTTTAAATGGGAATAAAAATAGATTATTACCCTCTCATTTCTGTACCCACTGCAGAAGTGAATTCAGGCAGTGCTGGAGTAGAAACAATTGTATTTTTAAACACGGATCCATCTCATATAACTTTGACTGTCTGCTAGACTGACATACACATGTAAGTTAGTCACCCTGGGCTCCTTTTAGGATCAGTCATAATGAAAAGGTGCTTCAAAGATTTAATTCCCTTTTCTTCTGGTAAACATCTAAAATATTTCAAAGGATCTGATATCTAGATGTACCTATTTCTGCCTACTGACTAGAAATGAGAAAATATAGCTAATTCACACATTATTATCTACATTATTGTCTATGAATTAAGGTGAGATGAATCTTTTGCCATCAAACAAGCTTGTCAGTTAGATGCACTCTTGTTTACACAGGGCCTCCACACAAAAGGGTGTAACTTAAATGAAACTCCGCAGTTCACCAGAAGAGAAAGACAATTGATGCAAAAGTCTTCTGCACAGCGGTAAATTCCTCTCTCAAACTAACTATGCAATAAGCATGTTGCAACTCTCACCTCCTTATGTTTGCTTTCCTTCTTCCAAAGTTATTATTTCTTGTTGAATCAAAATGAATATAGTTTTCCCCACATTTATCAGTTACCTTGGATACCAGTGAGGATTTCCTGAGCCCTGCTATAACATGAGAATCTGTAGGGGCAGGGGTCAGTTGAGCGGGATGTGGACCAGACTAGGACCAGTGACGATGTCATTCCATTATTCCTTAATTATTTCCTCATTAATGGGAATAACAGCAGTCTGTCCATGGCCAGAAAATGGCCAAGACTCTTGCCTTGCCTTGCCTGCAAATCTTGATTGGCTGTTATTGTTGCTGCCTGGGTGGGAGACACACTGGATAAAAGAACTGCTGCTCACAGAAGTGACCTTTTTAGTGGTCACCATCATTCGGGTAGAAGCAGGATCATAAAACTCGGATCTCCAGGGCTTTTCATCCCCTCTTCAACCTTCCTGTGTTGCCTGAAAAACCTTAGTCTTTACAGAGGCAACATTCAGTTTTTCCTGCAGTCCTCTGAGTGTTTGAGCTACTTGTGCTCAGATAGCCTTAAGGAGAATGTATCAGCTGCCAAATGGAGCTGTTTTTGCTTTAGGGCTCCACATACTCCTGTTGCTTAAATTGTGGTCTACAAGGAGAATTCAGAGCAAAAATAAAAAGAGATAGGCCTGCTACACTACTGGAAAGTTGAGATGCCTTAAGATAGTGGATTCTGGGGTCAGAGCACTGTTTTTTTGGCAATGAGCATTCTTCATTCAACTTAGTACATTTATTACGTAAGAGACACAAAACCGAGGGGGTTTAGGAAGAAGGCCAACATAATTTGGTCAATATAACTGTAGGTTCAACTAAAATACAGTGAACCTTTTTTACAAGTCATGAAGATCACAATTATAGGAATAACACAAATCTTATTTTTTGCTCAAACACTTATATCACTCCTCCCATGCATCTCAAATACACTGTCCACCTAAACTCATACAAACATGCATACAGGCTTTGGACCATTTCTGAACGATTATTATCCCAGCAAAGCACATCTGCATCTAAAGCCAGAAGGGTATGTTTGCCTAGCAGACAACTGAAGTTATATGGGATGGATCCAAATTAGAAAATGTGGTTGTATCTACTCCGGCATTACCTGAATTCACCTCTGCAGCAGATACAGAATTGAGAGGGTATAATGGAAACACTGCACTCATATTTAACAAATCCTTTGGAGAGAACCATATGCACCCACCATTCATAAATATCCTCAATGAAAACCCACAGGCATTTAATTTGAATCTTTGCCAAGTATTTACTGTAGAAATTTTAAATACAGAGGATTATGAAATTTTCGGAATTACAATTTCTGAAATCTCCATTTTGTGAAAATCTCTTAAACATGGTCTTCTTTCCCCCACATCCCAGTGTTTGCAACGCTACTACATAAGTAGGAGTCACATGAAGTGGGTTGGGAGTCAACCCTAGACACAGATCTGTAGAGCTCTGTGTCTACCTGTAGGCATCTACATAAATCCCACCTATCTGAGCTTCCATTATAGTCAGCGGAGATCTCATGCATATCTAAGTCAAAGCAGACCAGAAAGTGGTGCAGTTTACCCTTAAGCAAACATTTGGTCAACTGAATCTCTGTTTCTAGACTCAATGAATTGCACTGATTAGATTTCTACTGAGTGTTGTCTTGTAGACGCCTACAGAAATACACCTGGGGCTCAACTCTCTAGTCTAAACATAGACATCTACTGCCATTTTAGATGTGGTATTTGCGCTGACATAACAGACATGACAAAGGACCTAGGGACAGCTAGAGCACAGGTAGAACATCATAGGACATCTCAAATAGCACTGAACACCAATGTTTAAGCATCTAAATCATAGGTTGATATTTACAGGTAGTCAAGCTGTAGATGAGTTCCATTCTTACCATTGTCACTTTAACCACCCAGAGTAGAAGAGCCACAGTGAATGCTACTAATAAAGAAAAGATAGAAAGCAGAGGGACAAAATAGACTGAAGAAAAGACTGATGAAGACATAATAATAGTCTTCAAATACCTAGAAGTCAGATATAAAGAAGAAAAAGAAAACTGCTCCTCTTATTCAATGAGTATAGGAGAAATAATTATGAAATGGATCATTGCAAAAAAGAATGGATCACCTGGAGAGGATGTAGTTTGTCCATGCCTGGAAGCTTTGGTGAACAGATAGAGGGCATGAACTGGGTTTCCTCCCGAGGTCTCTTCCAGCCTTACTTCTAATGTATTTATGACTGTATTTTTCTGTGCTAGGGAATTGGAAAATGATCTCTGTGGGTGGAAATGGACTTACCCCGATCACATGGGCCTCCTGACACCACCAACAGAATTTTAAATGAGGAGCTAGACAGTCTGTAGTTCTTTAATAGGGCTTTGCTGCCAAGGGGCCCAACACGTTTCCCATAATGAGGCAAGGGTAGGAGGAGAGAAGGGGGAAATTCCTCCATTCTTTATATTTCCATAGTATTTTGTAATTAATTTGATGCTTTTACAGAAAATTAATTGGTTTTTGATAATGAAATAGAAAGGACTAGCCAGACACTGGCAAATTAGGAAAAAAAAATCACAGCCTAATAGGCCCCCACATCAGACTGATAATGCTGTCTCCCTCAGGTGCTTAAGAAAAAAATACCCCAAGAGGAGACTGTGAAAGTACTTGTCAATTGAAGGGTTAATCTGGCTTCCTTCCCCTCACAACTAAAGCTAAGCAGATTAATTAAAACTTAAAAGGATTCTGATTTAGTTATGAGTAAGAAAGTGAAGCGCTGTAGCCTCACGCCTATAATTCACCATTGCAGAGTGACACTCGGACAGGCTGAGCTGTAATTAGCTTATGATGTAGTATGTTCCCTGCAATTCTTCACAAAACCTCTTTTAGTTTTTTTTTTTCCCCTGCCTTACCTCATCTTCCCTCTCATCCCTCCCAAGACAAAGGCATGTAAAAGTGGTAAATATTAATTTGTGGGAAGATGATGGCTGTGAGTCAAACAGGAGGCTGATGAATCTGCTCTTTAAACTCAACAGGTATCCTCTCCACTTCATCTGTCATCTCTTGGTGAAACAGAAAGCCATTCTATAATATTTCTACTTAATATTTCATTTTCCCCAATATATTATCAGTAGAAAAGCAGTGAGAGGGGAAAAAAAAAAAAGAGATCCACGGGCATGAGTATCTCCCCTTTCTCCTCAAAGTACTATGACGTGGAGCACATTATTTATTTTCCATGTGTAGCAGTTAAATTCCCACATTATTTACTACAGTAAATAATTTATAAATTTCTGTTGTCATACCTTTCAGCCATCAAGCCCATGAACCAAAAGTACAATTCATCCCGTGTGGAGATCTGGTGCAAAAGCTATACAACTAGTTGAATGTCTTTGAAAATATCTAGAAGAAAATACTTATACGTCTAATGTTATGTATTAGCTCTTTGCATAGAGGTGATTTTCAATCTATGAAGCTAATCCTGCCCTTTGGATTTTGGTAGCAAGCTCCGAATAGGAGACTTATTGAGTATACTTGTAATGGTATCCGTAATACTGACTGGACAGATTGATCCCTATTGTGGGATGGAACATACTGTACTTTTAATTTAGGAAGGTAGAAGTTTGGTAGCCACCTAGAAACTTTAAAAAAGATGGAGGTAGTGTTATTTCACATGTTATATTTTAGTAGATAAAACATTCACTGAGGCTTTGGAGAATGCTGATTTATTGCTCCTTTGTTGGAGGGAACACCTGTATGCTGCATAAGTTCCACTTCAGGGCTGGGGGTTTGGGGACAGCCAGATATGGAACCAGATCCCTTGGCAATGGGATCACCTCTAAACTTTAAGTGACCCGTGTGCCTGTCTTTAGGTACCCACCTCCAAAAGGGTTGGCACAGGCTTAGAGCAGCTGGTAGAAGCAACACAGAGGAATTTCAATGGAAGGGTAACGGAACAAAACCCAGTTCTTTTCAAATTACCTCAGTCTTAAATACTGATTGACTCAGTAGGTCAGACCTGCAGCAGCAGTGGGGTGTCTAAGCAAGCAGACTGGTGTAAAGATCAGCTTAGTTGTCTCAGCAAAAACATCTAAAGCATTGGGAACCACGACAGCTACAAGGGGCTGGCAGATACAACCCACGGCATACAGTGATCTATGCAATTCCTGGGTGACAGCAAAACCAGACACCCTTGTGTGACTCAAATGCACCAAACACCTATGTGTTGGCAACTGTATTAAACCCACAAAAGGAATAATAAATAAATAAATAAGTCAGGCCAGCTGGGCTCCTGATGCCTTTCTGACTATCAAGGAGAATTAGGCATCTGTCTGTAAATCTCTCAAAGCACTCAGTTCACTTTACAATGCCATTTGATATGCAGCAACTCCCAACCGCTGCTCCAGAGGTGGGAAGATCTCCCAGACTGCCCGAGTTAGATCTAGCTGGGCCCTGCAGATGTTCAGGATACCTTTGGCATCTCAAATTACACTTGGTGTCTCCGTGAGGCACCTGAACTGAGTCTTGAGTGTTTGTTGGTGACCAAAAGACCTTTGTAAATCAACTCAGGCTGCATAATTCAAGTATGAAGTGATGGGCTGAACTAGCAAATTCCCCCACTGATATTTTAAGGTGGATTCAGAGATTTCAGCTCATGTCATGATTTTGACATTCCATGATAAATTAGAAAACAACTTTCCAACAAGAAGAGTTTTTTAGGATGAACCAGGAGACAGCAAAAATTGAAAGTACGGACACTTTCTATTTCTCTTCTAGAATCTAATAAGATTCCAGAAATATTGCGATCCATTGTCAATGCTAATGCAAATAAGCGTCCTTAGCCTCCCCATTTCCTAACAAGACACCCACAGATTTTTTTGGAATTGAAAAGCCTACTACAGGAGAAAAACGAACTCTTACCCAGTGGTGTTCATTGACAGATCCTGAGGAGTACAGGCATTGCACGGAGTTAACAGAGTCTGTAGGGAAGCTGGATGCTTTGTCCAAGCTATCTGGGTAGATGTAACATTTTTGGTCTCCTGTCTCAGGTCTGAGCCTATTGCCAGCATTCCATTTGCCTCTTAGCTCTCTGTGTAAAAATGCATTATCAGTAAGCATGGATTTTTCAAATTTTGTGCCTGGAAACATGTGGAGGCTGGCCGTAAGAGAACGGAGATGTATATATTCTTAGTGTATTTAACACTGCCCGTTTATAGATCTGCTTCATAAGCTTTTCTGCTTATTTGCAATACACCATTCCCTACACGAGCCGATGCCAAATTCCTTTTTTGGCAACTACCACTCCAAAGTTAACTGTTTATGAGACCAATTATTGATTTTCCTTTTTTAATAATTTTTGTTATTGTTGCTGTTGTTGCTGGGTTTCATTTTTTTTAATCCACAAAATTTTGTTCCTATAATTAATAAAATTATTTTCTTATTTTTTTTTAGTTTTCTTATTTATACTTGCACAGTTTACATCACTGGCACATTAGAAATTGTTATTTAGACCTTTAAATAGCAACAACAAAAAAAGAAAAGAAACAACGTGTGCATATGGTCACCTTCTCTGATGTAATTTCTGCCAATTGCAAGGGAACTGTTAGGTCAACTTTTAAAGTTGGCTGTCTGCATAATATTTGGGAAAATACATCCATTTTCGTTCTCTTATAGAAATTGTGATCACTTTTTGAGGCAGTCTGGTTTTCTTCAGTTGTTTCCAGGGCTGTGAACTTTGTCGGGGAATGGCCCAGGCACCAGGACAGTGTAGATGTCATGAATATTACTTAGTTTTGATTGACTTATACACTTTGAAAATTTTTATTTGCCTACTGTTTCTATTGTTCCTACAGTGTTTGTACCTCTATGCCAGAATGAAAGATACCCCTGAAAGTCAATCCTTTGCCCTTGTGCCTGTGTAGTTAGAAAATGTTTTAAATTATTAGAATTATTGTTTGACTCTGGGCACCTGTGTGTGTTCAGGGAAAAGTAGCAACATCAGACTGTGAAATCAGAAGTACCCTCATGGGCTATGAGTGCTACTCCATGT
Source organism: Larus michahellis (assembly GCF_964199755.1). NCBI lineage: Eukaryota > Metazoa > Chordata > Aves > Charadriiformes > Laridae > Larus > Larus michahellis. Next base: position 127,178,536 of record NC_133898.1, read on the forward strand.
AAGCTTTTCCCTAACCAGTAACAACGTCAGGATATAACTGCTTATTTCTGCAAGCACTTTTTGTACAGCTCAAATCAAAACAGGATTTAAAAAAAACCAAAAAAACCCAACAAAACACCCAAACAAAAAAAAAAAACACACAAAAAAAAAGTTTGTTTTTTCTAGATCTCTGATATCTCATAAATGAAAATCTATTTTTTTTAGTTTAGGAAGCATTTAGTAGAAGCACATAGTGATGGGTGTGTAACACCATTGATATGCAACCCTCATTTTCGGCTTTTCTCAATGGTGGAGAGGAAAGAGTTTCCAACAAGACCACTTCTGGTGGCTGCAGTTGGAGGTTCTTCTGGCAGGAAAGATCTTCCCAAATGATCACAGGCATCTGATGTGTTCCTCATCATGTGCCCCAGAAAAGGAGGAACCTGCAGGGGTTTGTACTAAATCTACAGCACCACATGAAAACATAGGATATGTTTATAATTTAAAAAAATATTTCCTCTTACTCTAGGGCTAAAATTTTTAGACTAATTCTCGACTGGCTTGTAAAAGAAGATGTATCCAGTAAGACCACAGACTATATAGACAGTTTTTTGGTCTCCAGCAATAGCCAATAATGACTGCCTGTTGGGAAGGGGCATAAAAAGGAAAATATACATTGATGTTCACACATTTAAGCTTTCCAGCTTCCTGCAATCTGTGGCTATGCAATTTCCTGACCTGGGGTTATTTCTTTGTCTATCGTAGTCTATGAAGGGTTTTCCTTCCATGTTTGCATCTAATTGCTTTTTGAACCCGTGAAAACTTATGACATTCACAACATCCTGTGGCAATGGGTTTCATAGTTTAATTATGTGCTGTGTGAAAAAGTACTTTCCTTTAATCATTTTGAGCCCGCCTTTAGATAACTTTATTTGACACCTTCTAGATTTTGTATTACAAGAAATAGTGAATAATTGTTCTTTCTTCATCTCCTCCACAACTGTCATGATTTTGTAGACTTATGTCACGTCCCAAAACAATTAGTCTTTCCAGGCTGCAGTGTTTTATTTTAGTGTACCTCCCTTTACATGGAACCCATTTCATACCTTTAAGCATCTTTGTTGTCCTTTCTTTATTTTTCCAATTTTTCTATATTTATACTAGATGTATCTTACACAGTTATTTACACCTATTAAAAGTGATAGCATCATTTTACCACTACAATACAGGGTCATTTTACACCCATTTTTGACTACAAAGATGTGAGACTGGAGAGTCTGGTTCTCCACATTCAATAAATATTAAGCACTTTCCATTTATCATGGAAAAAATCTATTGTGACTTGTGATGAATTCTGGGTTCCATATATATTTTAAAGTATTTATTTAATATTTGTTGTGATTATTCCATCTGATGTTCTTCAATCTGGTGGAGAGAAAACAATATGTTCTGCTAATGACTATGTTTTTAATGTCTGATGAATTTTCTTCTGTGAGAGAAGGACACAGCTCTTTCAAACTCAGCAGCTGAATAGATCTATACACCCTCCGGCAGAATGTTGCCAGGATAATGACACAGCTAATGTAATTAATTAACCCTTTTGAAGTCTTAATGTTTCAAAATTTCAGGTAATGGTATTTAGGTAGCAATTTTATTTTATTTTATTTTATTTGGTCTTATGTAAGATTGCAATTTGATACCTAAGCAAAAAGCCGCCCTCCCCCCAAAAAAAAGAAAAAAAAGAAAGAAAGAAAAAAAAAAAGCATCACTGTAAATGAAAATACAGGATAAATTAAATAAACAGAGAATTGTTAAGCTATATAATTTTTAAAATTTCATTTACCATGTCATATGCTAACTACAAAAAAACCCCAACACAAATGTTTTGCTTCATAAAAAAAAAAAAAAAGATATTGCTTTGGTTGTGAAGCTTGAAACATGGGTTCAAAACCTAGATGTGCTATGGATTGCAAATCACAATGTGACCTTGCTGCAACACTTAATTGCTGTGTGACTCATTCTGTGATCTTTAAAAAAGAGGATAATATCATTTCCTTATCTCTGATTTTTATCTGTTTCATTTATTCAGACAGCAAATAGGACAGGATCTGGCCTTTTTTATGGTAAGAACAACACTTGCTACAGTGAAGTTTTGAAGTTGATATAAACCTTTTGTTACTGAGTCCCGTGGATGAGATGACACCCAGTGTTGAATATGTCTAGGCAACTGAAGTAATTCGAAGTTGCCTTTTAATTCTGTTCAAGTAAGATGACTAAAATCCTGGTTTGATTTATATCAGTGAAAATCTGGAAAAAATCTGTTGACTCTCATTTACATTGAGGTGACAAAAACTTGCATTGATTGCTTTTAGTTTTATCTTGGAACTGAAATTAAAGCATGTCTGTTCCTTTAAAATTGTATTTGGTGTCTTTTGGAAGCCATGGAAAAGCAGTTTCAGTGTTGCCACTGAAGATGACATTCTCCATCAAACAATCCAGTGAATTCTGCTGCCAGCTGCTCTTTTAGAGAGCTGCATCTCCTTCTGCACTCAGTGTTAGGCTCTTTTTCCAGGTGTTTCAGTAGGGAAACTATAAGTGTTTACAGTCATCATTGTCCAGGTCACCATGAACACCAAGAAATCTCTGTGAAGTCTCCTGCTATGTTCAAATCCTTTCCATCCCTCTAATTATGCCTTCTGTAAAAGCAGCAGCAGGAGGACCAGCGTAACTGGGGAAAGATAGTTGTATGCTTTAGCTCTCTTTTCATTTTACAATTTTGAAAAAAAATCACTGAATGGTGAAAATGATAGTTTCTTTCCAGAATAAGGTTGTATTTAAAAAAAAAAGGTTAATCAAAATGTCAAAAATTTTGACTTTATTTTGATAATGCTAAGGTGTGTGATTTTAACTTTTTTCCATGTAAAGCTAACAGAAACTTAAACAAGACTTGTCATAATAAAGATCAGTCAAATCATAGGTTTTAAATTATTCAGAATAAACATTTTCATTTTAGTTTCTTTTGCTAAAAACCCTCAGCAATAGGTAAAATGAGGATGTAGGAAAAAATATAGTCATGCTGCCAAACCTGCTTTTTCTTCTTTCAGCATTGGACCAAGCGACGATGCTAGGAGCAAACCGATGAAAAACTTCTTGAGCCGAAAATGTGAGAAGCATTCAGCCACCTTAACGGAGGCATCTAGTGATATTTTGGATACCTTGAGAAATCCTGCTTGAGATATCCATCTCCAGCTGCTACTCTGGAGAGGCATGAGGCCCCCATAGGTCTTCTGGGGACTTTTTTGGATACCTTTGCTTGCTGGCATGGCATCCCCATTTAGGCAACAAAATGATGCTTATGTCTGTGGTGTAATTCCCTTAGAAAGCATCAGAAGATGAATATTATCTTTTTCCATGGATTAGATACCGGACTCCATTGGACGGATGTCAACTCACACTACTGCTAACCTGTGTTGCTATTGAACTTCTGTCATTAGCAATGAGTATGTAAATGCTGTAAGCAGAGTCCCTCCATCTACTATAATTTTTATTTCCAGAGGTATTCATACTCCCAAGATTCCAGGGTGAGCTCAGGAACTACTCAAGGCAGAGATGGTGCAAACACAAGGTAAGACACAATCTTTGAAAAGTTTATGAGGTGTCTGAACAAAGGGATAATGTTGTCTAAAACTGATGTTGAGGCACACTGAAATCAGGTACTGCCAAAACAACATGGGATTCCTGTGGTAACTGCAAGAACTGCCCCCAGAGCTCCTCAGCCTTCAAGCCTTGATTCCAATTCCATATTTCCTTCTTGATGATGGATGATGAATTTGACTCAACTTGGTGTTACATGTTCATCCCTTATAATTCAAGCTGTATTACGTATCTGAGCTGATGGCATCAAGCCAGTTACTCTAAAGGAATCATGTCTTCTTTTTGCACGCCACAGCTGTTTTCTTGCAGTTTTTTATGCCCACTGATTTTTGGGCCGGTTGTTCCCTCCTCTGCAGGAAGATTTGATCCACTATTAAGGATATTCATGGTAATATTTATTTTATTTACCTCCTTTTTTAAAAAAAAAAAATTGTACATATTTATTCCCTATCACAGTAAGATGTTATATCCTAATACAGCATATCTCTGCAAGCATCAAGCCCTGAGTTTATTGGCCCTTGCAAAGAGTAACTCAGAGCAGTGTAGAAAACACTGTATTTTACGAGGCTGCCTGTGGTTCCAGGAATCATGTCCCAGATGAGCATTAGTGCAGCTGATTTTCAAGCTATATTAAGGGAAAAGCTGACTTACTTAAGAGCCAGGTACACTAGTTTTACACCAGCTGAGAGATTCCCTGTGCCAAGGCAGCACAAAGATCTGGTCCTTTGGCTGATCCTTGGAGAATCTTGGAAGGAATCCTATTTCCATGGCCCTTTTTTTCCTGGAAATGAGCATTCCAGTGAGTGTGCATTCAGCAGTATGCGCATGCTTTAGTGGCCCAGAATGCTGGCACTAATCCCTTTTCGATCCTGGTGGCAATATCAGAGTATTAACAGAGGCTTTTTAATTGTGAGCTTTTAAACAGCCATATTAAAAAAAAAAAAAAAAAAAAAAAAGATATGCAATATAATCTTGCCCGAATGTTATTTCAATGCCAATAAAAACCAATGAATAGACTAAAGACCTTAGTAAATAAAACCCTGTTATTTTACTTCAGGGATTGCAATTGTTGGCCAGACTCAGAATTTTCACTGACAATGAAATTGGTGGGTTTGTTTTAGCCTGAGTAGATAATTCACATTGAAAAATAGGACAGAGCAAGATGTAATGGATTTAAGCTGCAGCAGGGAAATTTAGGTTAACTTTTAGTAGTTAAAAAGAGAGACAGAAGAACAGATGATAAAGAAAAGAAAAAATGCAACGATTCAGGGAACTAAATAGGTAGCAATGACAAACCTTAACAAGGATGTGCCTTGATTGAGCAAAGCGTTCCTTAAGTCTGGTGAAGACACAGGAGCGTATTTCCTTTATTTACACATTTTTGTTATTATTTCTATAAAGTCCTTTGCTCAAGAAGCAAGTCCTGTTTTGGCATTTAGTCAGAACATTATGTCCATACATAACTGTGGTAAGGGTGTACCCACAAATCTGAAGGGAGCCAAAGAGGAGGACTGAAGACAGATGGCTATTCAAGGTGGGGGTGCAAGGTGGGTGTGTACCTTCACTGCCAGGAGCTCTCGGCATCTTTTTTTTTATGTCAAAAGTAGCAACCCTATCTAGACCTGACCAATACTATGTTATAAATGGACCCAAGGTTTGCTAGCCGAAACAGCAGCATTCTGATGCAGCTTTACTGTTCTTCACAAGGACCTCCATGTAGCATTGTAATATATTTTCTCACTGGAATCAGCTGTGGAGATTTCTGAATGGTAATTCATTGAGTCTTCACCCAGAATTCAGATGCCTTTTGTCCCCAAAACCTTACAATCCGAGGATAATACAAGAGAAGGTAATTAAGTGTCGTACACAGAAGCAAGAGTGGAAGCAGTAGAACATCAGAAAGTATCCGGTATATTCTGGACACCTAGAAGTCACGGATTTGAGAAACCATCACCTACTAGCACTCATTGTAAAATCACTGAAGGCTGCAATATTGCTTTATTTCATGGAAATCCACTATACATGATACACAGGGGTAATCAACAACCTCTATTCCAGTTTAGCCATTAAAAAATTAGGAGCCTAGCCTTAGTTAGTTAGACTTCTAGTCTCCTGCAGTCAGACAGACACATCCAGAGAACCATTTCAACTCTGATGTCTTAATCACCTCTAGTAGGTGGGATTAATCACTCTGCAGGGACTCATGTCTCTCCCCATTCCTTAATGAAGGAACCTCCACCAGCAGCTCAGATGGCACACCTGACTTGTTAGCTAAGGTACATCTGAATCAAAATGGATAAAAGGGGCTATTTCAGGTAAGTGCCTACAGAAAATAAGTGTTATGCAAAAAGAATCACTTTTATGAAATTCCCGGTGCTCTGAGAGAAAACAAGGAAGACAGAAAATGAGTTTAGAAACCTATCCATGACATTATAACTTTTAAATTATTATTATTATTATTATTATTATTATTATTATTATTATTATTATTATTATTATTATTATTATACTAAACTGAAATTACTATGACGAGGAAGCTTTCAAGGCTGTTATCTGTACCGCGTAATCAAGCAATTAATCCCTTGACTCATCTTGTTGAACTGTACTTTTCTAGAAATAATGTTCCTTGACTAAGTTAGCTGTCAAGACATACCTCAATGGTCAGCAAGGACAGACTAGATCTCAGGGCGAATATTTCATCTCATCATAAAATTAGTGTCTCTTTTAGATGGAATTGATTTCTTTCTTGACATATTTATCTCCTTCCAAGTATAGCAGGAACATAGTCAACTAGCTCAGACTAAATGCCCAATTTCAGTACTGGAAAAGTTAGGTAAGATGACTTTTGCCTAGAGTGAAAATGCAAAATGAATTCTTTGATAAGGACCTAAAGTAGCTGTTACTGTATTGAGTCAACTAGCAGTGATTGATGACTGCTCTTGGACCTATATGAATGTGTCATAGGAACAATATTTTATTTACATCTGAGAAAGTGACCTTTCTGAATTGCAACTGTAATTCAGAGGGAAATAGAACAAGGAGCAAGCTCCAAATAACTAAATGAGTGAAGCTCCTATAGGTCTGTGCCAGGAGTCTTGGAACTGGGGTATGAGGGCTGAGAGCTGAATGAACACATTAACTGAGTGTGGTGGCACCAAGAGGGCATAGAAGTAGCACAAAAAGGTTATAACTAGACTTTAGACTATTCCTAGTAACTAAATAGGGAATTACTGCTGAATATTATGGTCTAATAATGAAATCAATTTTCAGCTTTTACAATCTAGTAAATTTTCCCAGAGTAACAGAAGGTTACAGGAGTTCATCAAAAGCTACATACAGTAGATTTTAAATGCTGGGAGGCTGACAGTGTATTGGATATACCCAAAACCTATTGAGGATAAATATAGCATAATTCACAGAGGGACTGCATATTGGTCAGCTCCAAAATCCAGCTCTTCCTCAGAAGATTTTTTTTTTTTTGTATAAGAATGAAACTGTGTAGATATTTTTTAGATATTTTTTCCAATTTTAATTCAGCATTACTGAACAGCTCCTGGTAGTCAGTTGGGAATCCTTATTCTACACATAAACAGTAAAAATCTTTCAAGATTACACTTTTTCTGACAGGTCCCCATAAACTTCCAAATATAATTGAAAGAAACTTAGTGTAAAAATGGCTGAAGAAGACTTTACAGTCTTTCTATTGACTTCTGTGCTGTTTGCATTATTCTTCCATAACTACAGCTGCTCTTGGCACATTTGAAATACTGTTACTATACACCACAAGGAAAAGAAAATGTGCGTTCAGAAATGTGGAAGTCCTTTGAAGCAGGGCCACAGCAGCTGAAACTCAGCAGCAGTTCACTGTTATTAATTAATCCATATCAATATGTGAGCGTAGATATAGGATGAGGAGTAACGGTTTTAAACTGAAAGAGGGGAGATTTAGATTCGATATTAGGAAGAAGTGCTTTACTGTGAGGGTGGTGAGGCACTGGAACAGGTTGCCCAGAGAAGCTGTTGATGCCCCATGCCTGGAGGTGTTCAAGGCCAGGCTGGATGGGGCTTTGAGCAACCTGGTCTGGTGGTAGATGTTGCTGCCCATGGCAGGAGGGTTGGAACTAGATGATCTTTAAGGTCCCTTCCTACTCTAACCATTCTACAATTCTACAAGCAAGAGCTTGACATGCTGTTGCATTCATTCTGTCTATAAAAAGTCTATCTACATAGTCTTCAGAATATTTCATTAATTTGGCTTTTTAATATTAGTATTAATCACATACATATACAGCTTTTCAAGGAAATTGCTTAAGTACATTTCTTGCAACACCCCAGTGAACAAAATATGAAATGGACCTCGAAACTAGTTTTAATTCCCAAATGGAAATAGCTGAAGGTACATCTGCACGAGTAAATGAAACACTGCTGGAAATAAGCACAGGCACTAAAATGTGGCCATTCATACTGTTATGTATCCAGAGCGTGGTTACATATCCTTCAGCGTAGTTTTGTTACAGACCAACTAGTGTTCTCCCAAATGATTTCATTGCATATATGGGGTCTTAGTGTGGGCCAAAGAAAATTCCTTTTAGGCAATTTGGGTGGATTCATGCTGTTTTGGGGGCTGAGGCAATTTAGTAGTATGCACACAACCAGTCTGAGCCCATTGCCCTCAGGATCAGAGAACAGGTCCTAACACTATTCATTTCTCTAATGAACAATTACCTGAAATACTCTGCTTTCTAAAGGTTGGTCCTGATTCTTCAAATTTAGAGATGTTCCATATCCTGACTGCAGCTACCTTTCCCGTCTTGAAACTCTATTTAAGACCTCTACTGGAGAAGATCTATAAAACCAGAGGAAGAGCTGCAATATATATCCAAGAACAAAGATGTACTCAGTTATATTTTTGCTCTCTGACACAATGGCGAGGAGTTTACAAAACTTGGCAGCAAGTTTTAGTTCTTTTTGTGCCATTTTAAACAGCATGTTGCCACAAAGACAGCATTGCAGGATGTGCATGCCTTTTTTCTCTGTTAGCTGCTGATTCATCCGTGACAAGGATGTCGCTTGGACTTCAGGATTTCCCTCCTCTTGTGCAAATAATTATGCTCTGATAGTGGTACTGAGATGTAAGGTGGACTAGTTTGTGCTTAAAATTAGGAGTACTCTGAAATACCTTCTTACATCAGGCTAGAGTAGAATATCAAACAGAGAACAAGCATCATTAGCATCTACTTTGAACTAAAGAACAAATTCCGTAATGTCTGCACTAATTTGGCATCTCTCTTTTTGTAACACAATGCAATCATTCCTGTGGCTTTTTTGTTCCTAGCAATCACATAACAATTTTAAATCTGTAAAGTGCAGTGCATCTTAAGTGAATACTTTTATGCTCATACAACAATTTGCAGTTTATTTTGACACAACTTTGGTTTTGAAGCTTTTAGGGGATGTGAAAATCATTATTGGTACATACTAGAAAAGTCCTGGTAAAACTGAAGTATGTGTTAACTTCTTCCTGATCCAAACAGTTTATTCAGTGTTAACTGCGGTAGAAGAAAAATATATTTTTATTTTTCTAACACTAAAAATTCCATTGCATGTCCATAGGAATGATAAAGTAGCATTTTCCTAAGTAGTCTTTGAGAATGAGTAGAGTATGTATCATTGCAAAAAAAGGAGAGATATTTTTTGACACATGGACTGTACCGTCTTTCTTTCCCAACATTTCAATATCGTCAATCCAGAAGTTTAGATAATAAAATTCAACTACAGTATTCCCCCACACACTTTTTCCCCCTTCTGATTCTTTTTTTTTTTTTTTTTTTTTTAACATTTGGAAACCTCCTACATCTCTGAAAATGTTAATAGGCTAATTATCACTGAGTTAATTTGCAAGTCATATTCCCTCCTGCCCCCACATTAAAAAAAAAAAAAAAAAAAGAAATCTCCTCCCCCATTTTATTTTTCGGCAAGTAAAAAAAAAAAAGAAGGCGAGTGAACTTAGCCACAAAATAAGTCAAGGGAAAAATGAAGTACTAATTAAGAAAGCTGGGGTTTTATGCAAATGACTTCTTCACCGAAGACAGTCTAATGAATGTGCCCTGAGTCGATCCGTGTGCGTTTTCGCCAAGCTGACAGCTGGCTCGGAGGAAGGTCAGACAGAATCAAGCGTGCACAGAGCATAATCCTTCAGATTGGCAGCTCTGCCCCCTGGTCACTGTTTGATTATCTCCCAAATTGCTGTATTTCACAGAGATAATGATTTTTTATGGTCACAGATTTGAAGACAACTGCTGTATCCTGAGGGTTGTCGTTCTGCAAGGAGACACTGCTGCTTCCTTCAGAGGAGAAGAAGGGGGAAAAAAAAAGTTGCTCTCTCTTTTTTCCCTCTCTCCCCCACTCTCCTTTCCCCATCTCTCCTTCTTCTATTTATTTATTTATTTTATTTATTTCTATTTCTTGCAGTCAACAAGAGCCCCCATTCTTACTAATGAGGCAGCTTGTCCCATTGCAGTGTCTCTGGGAGGAGGGCAGCGTGCCGTCGCAGGCATTCCTGCGTTAAGCCCGACCACATCTCATGGAGATAACACAATTCTCCAATGAAGTATGAAAGAGCAAACATTCAGGAGGGGAGATATTGGGGGCGGGGGGGGAGAACGGGGGCTCTGAAGGAATTCTCTGCACATGGTTGCTGTTCATCTCTGCTTGGTGGCTTGCTGTCCTGATGGCCAGATATGCTGGGCCTCAGGGGGTTGTAAAAAAACATCGTGGGCCAGGAAAGGGGATAAATGCCAGAGGCAGCAGTGGTGGAGATGGTTTTCAAAACAGCCAGGTGCAGATATACAAACACAGCACCTCACACTACTCACATCCCTCACATTGGCTCCTGTGGATGGATTTCCCCTTTGAAGCTCAACACCCAAAGGGGTGAGCGCTTCTAAAAATGTGGCTACTCCAGAAAAAATGGCATTTAGTTGTTCAGGAAGGACTCAGTCAGAAAACATGAACTGTTTGTGCCCCAAAGAGCTGGTCATGCATTATCAGATGAAATGCTTTTTCCTCGGAAAAATGTTGTCAAAAGTGAGTTTTGCAAAAGAAGATATTAGCCAAGACAGATAGAGAAGGACGCAACTTCTGGCAAAAAGAAAAGAACATTCTCAGGTGTAAATAAAAAATTGCCCTTCTGTGTCTCAAACTGTATCAAAATAGCCAATAGCTTGGTGGTTTGGTCACTCAGGGCACAGATTGAGGGACCCAGGTAAAAGATATGGATTTCTGAATCTATTGAAGTGTCCATTTATAAATTTAGTCATTTAAACTTCCTTACATATCAGTAGAGAGGAAAGGACATTTTACAATGGTGACTTCCAGAGTAACAACTCTCAAGTGAGTTGAGCTGCCTCTTTCCACTGAGTGGAAAAAAACTTGATGCTTCAGTTGAGGAAGAATAAATCAGAGGTAAAGTCTCAATATTGTTTCATTCAGAGCAGTATTTCGAAATAATTTTCGAACAGTACTATGAAGACCTTGAACTGCATACTGTTCTTGTTCTGCTTTCTTCTTTTTTCTTTTTTTTCTTTTTTTTTTCTTTTTTTGTTGTTGTGTGTATATGTGTGCAATGCCACAGGGAAAAATAAATCAATTTTTGCAAAATTTTAATTTTTTTCTTAAGCTGGGTCCAGTACAGATGTGTTATGAATCGCATAAAAAAACAGGAAGGGTGTCAAATCTTTCCTCTAGATCAAGGCGAGAAGCAGCTAATTGTCTGTACACACATTCTATCCCCAAACGCTTCATCTGGAAAACATGAACAAATTGGAGAACAAGCAGTAAGTTTCAGAAACCCTCCTTGAGTACCAAGGAGTTGTTTTGATCCCTTTCCTTGGATAGGAATGATTTTGAGGGCCCTGCAAGAAATAGAGTCTTTCTGGAAGAGCAACAAATTGTGATAGGGATGTCCTTAGGGAAAAGAAGATAAAGTTGCATGATGTCTGTACACTTGGTAAGTGGAAAGATTGGCTGGGTATCCCTGAGGCAAAAAAGAAAGCCTGTAGATCAACTGACTGGTGGGGATGTCCTTGTTTAGCACCTGTAAATCTAGCATAGGATAAGAGTTTTTTTTCCTGAGGGAAAGATGAAAGCAAGATATGGATTGAGTCAACTCCAACGTGGATGTTTGTTCCTTTGGAGCAGGCCCTGTTTCACAACTGATCTAACAATATTGAGCTTCTGTCTTGTGATCACTTCTGATCAGACACACACATGAGCATCCAAAGAGTCCTAGACCGTGTGCATGCATTCCATGTGGGAATTCAGCATGCCACTTTGGGAGCTCAGCTAAATTGCTGTAGCACTGACTGCTGGGACCCAAGTCACAGAGAAGACAGTAGAAACAAAAATGAGAAAAAGTACTTTAGTAATGACTAGTATAGCACCAAATTTAGATGTCTAGAAAACCTGGAGTAGATGCTTAGCACTGCCATGGAAATTCCGTCTTTATCTCAGTCCTCATATCTAGACCTCTAATGTATACACTGAACCATGCCCTATTATTGGAGAAACACGGCATCGAGCTAAAATCACAGAAGGGGCAATCACTCTTGCTTCTACAAGCAGATGAAATAAAGTGCACAGTGAACTATTCATGATTCAGAGCGTTCCTTTCCTGTACATACTGACAGGAACTAGAGCACAGATTGACTTGATCTTTTTAGCCTCTGTCTATACTTGCTTGAATAGGCTTCTTCCTTTATTATCCTCAATATGTTTAAAGGCTTGCAGGGAAATAATGCAAGAGCCCTCCTGTGGCTGATTTTAACACCTACCATTCATATTCTTATAGCTGTAAGAGACTAATAGTCAAGTGGCCAGAAGTATCTGCTTTTAATAATGCACAATATCCTCTGAGTTATGGATGGAAAAAGCTGATTATGCTAAACTACCTCCAAGCCTGTATAGAGTTACTTCCTACAGTCAATTCACACTTATTTTTCTAGGCACCGTGCTTGCATTTTTCAAATTCCCACACACTGTTGTTCACAATACTATTATAAGCAAATAGCTAACCCTCTAGACAAGTTTATCTAGAAATTCAGCCACAATTTCACATGGGAAAAGGGGATCTAACTAAACCCTCTCCTCGCACCTCACATGTTTGTTTTCAGTTTTCAGTCTTTAATGCTTGCAATCTTCCAACGTCTGTAGACGATTTCTTCCCCTCAGGGCTGTATGCAGTGCTTTTAATCCCTTTTTTTAAACTGATCCCTCACAAGTCCCCACTCTTCTCCAAATGCATTTGTCCTTTTTTTTTTCAGTCATAAAGAAGTATCCAGATGGATGAGGTAGTCCCACTAAGTTGCAGCAGAGCTTATTATTGAAGAATTGCTCCTCTGCTTAAATATGTAAGGACATTGTGTTGGCAGCCTTAGATCATGCTGACCTCATTGTCACATTGTCTTGACCCGTTACTCATGACTAGCTTTTAGGTTTTACATTCAAGTCATTTTCCAAAAGTTTCTTCATTATTAATTTTTAGTTGTAAAGTATCTTCTTTGGTTGGTGCAGGTTTTGGTGTCCTTAAATCATTCTGTGCTTTAACAGAAGAGTAAATTCCCAAGCAAGGTAAGCTCAGTGATGTTCACAGAGGGCTGAACTGCCTTAGAAAGATAGGACAGAAAGCACAGAGTAGCTCGAGCTGTCTCAAATCTGTAGCCTGAATTGCTGACCAGTAGCTTGTTCATGTAGCCAAGCTCTTGGGAGAAGAAGTCAGCTGAGAAACGGCAGTGGGATTACTAGACTCTACCAAAAACTAGAAGATAGCAAATAAGATCTGGAATCAGGCAGCACAAAAAAAAAAAAATATGTGCAAGACTTTAAAGTCAAAAAGAGGATGTATATATTTTTTCATTTGAATCAGTCATGGTTATTCTGGCTGCCTGCCTACCTGCCAAAAACTGGAGAAGAAATCACACTGTGATAGCATCCTGGAAGAAAATAAAGAAAATCCCTCCGGCTATTGGAATAGTTAGCATTAGACCTCAAGAAAAAAAATCATATTTTTTGCTAACTAATAAAGTGTATGAACAGTGTGAGCCCTGGATAGCTATGGTGGAAGAGATTAAGATTCGAGTTAGTGCTGTCTTTCATGCAGACTAGGGATTTTTACTGCACTTTTTCGCATCACAGATGAGTGCCCCAAGCACCAAGCCAAAAGATCTTTCAAAGTGGGTGATCAGCAATTCTTTTCCTGATGCAAGAAACTGCTTCTGCTGCTTCTGTAAGAACAGGTGCATACATTACCTGACAAAATTAATTTTGACAAAATAAAATTTCTCTGCATATAATGATTTAATGAGGAAACTCTTGAATTCCTCAGCAACCTGTCTCTTTGTATCATTGACTTGATGAAAAATATGAAGTCTACAGGAAAAGTGAACTCTGCTGCCCATCCTATTTCAGATCTAAGCCACAATTTTGCAAGAGCAGCATAAAGAGTTGTACATATTTTCAGTGAGAAGAATTCAAGACAATGACTTACATTTTGAAGAATACAGAGGAAATGCAACAAATGCCATAATCTGAATGAATCTGTGAACATCAGCAGACAATGTTCAACATAATTATTTCACAACAGCACCAGTAGATTAGATGAAGTCTTCAGAGAAGCAGGGAATAACGCTGCAGGACATGATGAATAGATTATCTGTCCAAAAAGACTTCTCACTGGTACAAAACTGGTACAGAGCCAAAGTGATTGTGGAAATACTGCAGCTTTTAAATACTTTTAGGATTTTCAAGCAGGTAAAATTCAGAGCTCATGTCTGAGTATATCTCACTGAAAAAGTATGAATCCTGCATAATTCTAAACAAACTGTAAAGAAAGGAAAATTGGCTATGGGGTGAAAATTTTCGGTCTCATCAGTAGAGTACATTTGTTGATATAATTATTAATCTTAATGTGTGGAAATTTATTGTGCTCATTAATGCCTAATAATTGAGTTGAAACAGTTTATTGATGGCTTCCAAAGGCAAAGAATATCGCCACCGGAATAGTGAAGGAGTCCAACCCTTCCATCCCCTGTGCTACGGAAATCTGATTTTACCTTAAGATGGAGACTAAAAGGGAAAAGGTATAGATGCATGGCTCCGGGATGCCATCAGAACAGTTTCCCAACTGCGTATAGCTGAGGCTCCCAGTTCAACAGCCAATCAAGCTCCCATTTAGATATGCTGTGGTCCCTCATGCTGCCTACCAACCAGGTCTAGATGGCTCCCAGCTCAGCCACGGGGAGCACTGAGGTATTTACCACCCCAGTACAAAATCATATATAACTTATTTAGCGGCTCTTGTTTGTTCTTCAGAGATAGCACAACTTTCCTTTAACTGAGCCTAAATTTATAGGCTACCTGAACTGTCTTTGTAAATATCTAAGGTAGGAAATCTGACTATGACAGGTTTCTTCAGAATGAAGCTGACATGGTCACCCCTATCACTAACTTTCCCCTGCAAAGACTTTGTCAGTTGAGCTGCATTTATTGCAATGATCTGTATTATAAAAAAAATGTACATCATTATGGTTTATTGATTTTTTTTAACATTCCTTCTTTCTGGTAAGAAATTCTGACTGTCCTCAGAAGGCGCTCATGTTGGTCACCTTTATTTTTATGCAGACTGAGTAAAGAATGCATAAACTTCTTTGGAAAAGCTGTAAGTAAAGGATCAAACTGCATCTCAGTGGGGGGAAGGGAGAGAAGGGAGGGCAGGGAGATCTATCCCAGCCAATTAGGAATACCCTGTGAATTAGGCAGACATCAGTTGCACAACTTCACCCATCCTCCCCAGCCATGCCCCTGGATAAAAGACAGAACCACAATGGTAGTTAAAACAATTATCATCCAGTGGAGCTTGATTCTAAACTGCTTTGCTAGGAAGTGGCAAGGAGCATTCAGATCCTAATGCAGCAAAGCAATCGCTTTCCCCCCCCCGCCTTGGGTAGAGAAGCTCCTGGCTTTTTAAGCAATTCTGTACCTCTGAACTAGTCCTTGCAGGGCTTTGAGGTATCATGCCAGTGGCACTGCATCCCATTATCATCACTGCATGTCACTGGAGGCAACAACAGGAAAGAGATGCAGAAAGGACTGGGAATGAGAGGAGACATTAATAACAGTGTACTGCTCTGTGCTGACAAAAGCAAAAGGTATTGAGAGGGCTGCTAGAGCAACAGAAGGAGAGAAGGAAACAAAAGACACAAAAATTGACTAATACAATTGACTAATACAATATAGGACCAGCTTTGCAATAGCCTTGGTTAGAAAACGAGTAGTAGTTAAATAGCAGACATAATTGCATGTCCTGTTCCTTGCCATTTCTTGATGTTAGTCAAATGAATCATTTAGAGGCAGATTTGCAAAAAAAAAAAATCTGTGTGCCTCAAAGACAAAGAAATAAAAAAATTGAGCTAAAAGAGGTTCCTAAGCAAACAAGAAGACTGTCCCACTTTTAAGGGGAACTAAAAATACACACCATAAAAAGCACAAATGCTATGTCTTTGCTGGTGTACTCAATGCTACTACCATTCCCTGGACTCTAGGTTGGCTGGCACAGTCTAACTGCATCCACCCTCTTAAACCCTCTTAAACACCGAACTCAAACCTGGACAGATACATCTAGCCTCCTAAATTTGACCTCTTAAATTGTAGGCTGATTCTCTTACCCGTTGCTCTTGCTAATGTTATCTCCATTTGTACACTTTCTTCAAAAAGCCTCAATGCTAATAATTTAGGAAAAATTCAGCCGACAAAATTCCATCATTTCTTGCAGTGCCCCATATTTCTTTTCCACTAAGCCATTCAGTCTTCTGTCAATGTGCCATAACCATACAGCCAAAAGCTGTAAGGCTGCTGTAGCATTCTTCAAAAATCCAAGTACAACTTAGGTACAACTGTTGTGATCTAATTTAGACTTTTTTAAGAGATAAATTGCACCCTCAACCTGTTTCTCTTCTTTGACTTGATAAGAGTCCAGGCAGATACAGAGAGTCGCATAGTAGACTTCCATACTCACTCAGAAGATTCTCTCTTTGACATACAACCGTCTAGGACCTTGCTGTTTCATTAAACATAAGAATTGTCTTATTTCCAAATATTTGTTGCTGTCATTGATTTCTACATATAAAATTGATTAATTTCCATCAGCCAGTTCCAATTATATTTAAATTATAGGCATGTCTTAGATATTTTAAATGAAAGAGGACCATTATGATGATTAGTCTAATTTCCGTCATAACACAGAAAGTAACTGTGGTCCACTTGGTCTGTTTTGAGTCCCATAAACAACTCTTTCAGTTTGGGAAACATTGATTTAGTAATGGCTGCCGCCCAAGCTGAACATCAGGGACTGTGAATATCCACATTGCTTTCTGATGACTCTATCTAAATGTTCCATTATCCACTCTCCAACCATTTTGCATTCCCAGAGCTAACAGGAAGCAAAATATTGCAAATTTCTAATATTGGTAATTTCTGGCTGAAAAATGGGATATTTAAAGTATCTTGGTGTTGCTGCCATGGCATTTCCAGGCTTTTTTAGAAGGCTTTTGTGGTGTAAATATTCATCATTGACATGGCCATGAGTCTTGAACTTATTTCTACGTGAGATTTTCATCATTTTGGCCTACTGTGTAGATCCTATCTGCATTCCTTTCCATGGATGTGTCTTTTCAGAATGAAATGACTCTTGTAAAGGTCTTGGAAAGCAGAGGCTATTTTATCTTCTTTCTCCTAATCTGTGACATTCTTATGAAAGGTGGGAGCTTGGATGGGAGCTAAGCACTCATTACTAAAATTTGGAGGTTTTGT
Source organism: Larus michahellis (assembly GCF_964199755.1). Taxonomy (NCBI): domain Eukaryota; kingdom Metazoa; phylum Chordata; class Aves; order Charadriiformes; family Laridae; genus Larus; species Larus michahellis. The sequence goes on from NC_133898.1 coordinate 127,196,032, forward strand.
ATTCAAATATAGATTTCAGTAAAGCTGGGAAAAATTTTAAGAATTAGTATCTCAGCATTTTTCCTCCATGACAGATTTTGGCCAGCAAAGACACTTTTTGATACCTTTCATGAACTTAGAACCTCAACACAGAAGCACTGGGACAATGTCATGCAGGCCAGAACAAACAGCCAGCTCTGGCCACAATAAGCACACTAAAAAGCTGCCATAAAAAAATGGAGAAAAAAACACACTTAATTTATTCCTACCACAGACAATTTACAGCATGGAACAGGTCATAATATCCAAAAGCAGCATTAACCAGCAACCTAGAAGGCTCCATGGGTCTCAGGACCCATGGAGGTCCAAAGGCTTCAGCTTTGCCATTGCCTCCACCAGACTGTGCGTATCCCAACAGCAGACTCGGCTAAGTACATAGGTATCTGATCCCCAGTACATATCACATACACATATGCCTGAGCAGACATGGAGGAAGCATCTCAAGAATATTTTTTCCATCATTAGCATCAACAGTTTTTCCTTATGAATATTTGCAATAAATAAATGCTTGATACGGGTACAGTTGTAACACAGCAGGGAACAGGGAAGGGTAGGGGGAGGGTTATGTCCTCATTTCTTGGCAGAAATAAAAAAAAACACATCCTATTCAGATTTAGTTCTGTTTGGAATAAATAAAAACAAACAAACATCTCAATGCACCCAAAGGCTTTGTATAGCTGGAAGCTTTATTGATTTATATACCACCCACATAATCTGCCAAAATGCACTACAATTTTTTTTTTTTTTTATAAATCTTCTTCACAGGGAAGTCTAACCCTCCAAGCTCATTTATTCGAGGGAAAAGAATTAAATAAATCTTTTAAACACTACTAAGTCTGCTCTGGAAAAGGCTTTTGGTTGTGACTCAAAGGAAATGCATTCTCTTGTCCTGCGGGAACTGCATGAATTGTTTGGGAGCACCATGCCCAGCCCACACAGAAGAGATGACTTTTGTCTGTTGTAGCTGACAGCAAAACAGAGGTTGTTAGATAGGGTTCTTAGAAAGGGAAAAGTTCATATCAGGTCACTAAATTTCAGTGTACTCCCTGGAAATCACGACACTAAAATCCCCAAATGCTGACAGTTATGTGGGAAACACAGCCTGATCTTTCGGAAGAATTGCTGTGACTTCTGTTTTGAGTGGGAATAGAAAGAGGAAACATCCCTGCAGATGTGCTGTGTGTAACAGCATGTAGCCTTGTGGGGGGCTCACTGTCAGGTGAAGAACAGTAAAAGCAGGATTAAGTATGTGAAGCTGCATGACTTGTGTGCTTTCTACACAAATTACTTATGATTGTCAGGTGTTAGCTAAGTTCAAAGTGTCCAAAGTGTCCACCCAAATCTTGGAATGAACTGTGACTTTTCTTCATTCTTGGCGCAAACTGGCAGAAAAGAGTTTGCATCTATATCATTTTTTTTTTTCTTTTCCAAAAATGGGTGGATGCATCCAAACTGTTCACTGGGAATATTCCCTAGACCATGCTAGCTCATGAACAGTGTCTGAGAGATGTTTCACAAATAGTTTTTATTGTATGGGAAAAAAAACTATGCCATGCCACTCAAAAATTTAAGAGCATCTGCAATTGCATTTCAGTGTCACAATTTTTATAGGACAGTATAGACGTAGATGGAGGGATTTAACTCGTCTAGTTTTAGATAGCTAGAAAGTTTATCTAAGCTAGTTGCTCACAGTGTTCTTTGTAGTCCACTGAGAGAAAGAGACATTTTTAGGACATAATTTATGGCATTTTAAACAAAATCTCCCAGATACATCAGACAAATTGACCCCAGGGTGTTAATTTCTTTCCATTGTCTACAAAAGGAGTCCAAAGTGGCTAGCTCAAATATAAACATTTACACAGTAGGCATGTACCATTTAATAAGAATGAGTTCAACTCAACTGGCAGTACATTGCAGGTATTCTTTTTCTGCTTGGCACTTCTTTCTCACCATCCCAAAACAGGGAACATGAGAAACGTGCAGTGCAAAAAGTGACTCTGCTGAATGCAGAATTATTTCTCCTTTCCCACCCACAAGAATAAAGACCTACCCGGTGACAAACAGCTCCGGGGCTTTGGTTCATTTTCCTGCAGTTAAGAAGTTAAGGCCAAAGTAGAAAAGAAACTGAGATCACGCAAATCCCAGCCACGTGTAATAAACAGAAGATCATCCTTCAGACTGGCTAAATTAGTTCGTCAATAAGATGCTTGAAGGGCAAGATTTCATACTTGCAGACCGTTGCCAGCAAAATATAAAAGCAAACGAGGCATTTATGGAATTGTATATTTCTTGGATGGCAGCTTAAAAATTAGACTTAATTGAAGGGCTAAAAAGAAAGCAGTTTCATTGTTAGGAATGAAGGGTTTAAAAAAGAATTAAAGAAATTTTCAACTTGGGAGTAGGGCATAATTACAAAAACATTAAAGCAAATAATTGGTAGCACTGTAATTTTTTCCTCCCCAGGTAACTACCATATGTATTACACAGTGAATCACTGACTCTGTCCCTCCTATCATTAATTACTGTGATGCATAAATAATTGGAAAATTATATGTTCCAAAAATGATTTAGTAATACATTTTATGCATCTAATAAGCACAGGCTTTTAATCATCACTAGACATGTTATGATAAATTTTACTCTCCGTCTCAACTATTCTGTTATCTCTCGCTTATACGGCTGCCATCTCCTTGCATGCAAATACCACTAAGCCACTTCACATCACATACTTCCAACTGGATGCCTTTTACTGGGCTTTATTCTGCTAGATGTTCTTGGTGTTGATATTTTGGCTTGAAATTCATTTAAGAGTGTTCTTAGCCTCACAGAAACACATTAAACTATTTATCCTAAACCCATAAACTATTGTTTAATTTAAATGGAAATGCCTTAGTCTGTTTTTTTTCCCATCTATTTAAAACAGTATGTACCTTTTGTTTTGCACAGCGGGGACAGTTCAAAGCTGCTGCTATATATTGAACCGAAATATCTGAAAATCTATTCTTTTTAATTAGAAACAGTCAAACATATTTTAGCATGTGCTGATCATCATGGTATCTGTTATTTTCTATGTTTAACACATTACGTTTGACACTCCATCATCAAGTTATATGACTCAACACCTTAAGGAAAGACTCAACCTGGAAAAGCACAAGACCCACTGATATGTCAAGACGTTATTTCAAGTTCAACCCAGGCAACACAACCTGTCAAAACTGCTCGAATTAAATTTGCCACTCTGCAGTTAATCAACCATGCTTACTTTTAGTGCTGTTTGTAGTCGTATTGTTTACAGAACTTGCGGCTTTTGCACACAAGACAGAAGTCTAGGTTTGTGATTGGCTAAGTGAAGGTGATAATGAAGTAGTTTGGTTCAGTAAACTCTCTTCAAGTAAGTATAGAGTTTGCAGCAGTTTTATCCATTTGTATTTCATATATACACTTGCATACCAATTGACTACATGAAATATTAAAAATAGTTATTTATTTCTAAGCCAAGCAATATACAGTAGTCTCTGTCTTTGCTCAGCCTGCTACTGTTATGTTGAATCTTCTAACTCTCCTTCTTCATGTAAATAAATGAAAAAAAATGTTGTCCATTTATTCAAAGCTACTAGACAAACAATTTAAGTATGTCTCAAGTTCCAAAGATTTATAGATGTAATAACATTTATAGTAATTTGAGCCTGAGTTGCTTTATTGTTCAGGTTAATACAGCGCAATGAGTATCCAAAAAGAAGATATGGTCTTTATTGATTCACTGAACATGAAGGTTCTTAAAAATTTAACCCTGCTCTCTCAGGGCATGTAACACCTTTTCAAACCAACAGCTTCCATGTTTCCATGGAAAAAACAACTTCAAACCATGCTTCCATGAGACTGAATGGGGTTTCAAAAGTAAAATTAGACTTAATGACTACTTTAAGTATGAAAGGGGATTCAATCTATCTCAGCACACGAAATACCACATCTCATACTTACTCCATATGTTTAGGAGGTGGCTGCCATCTTGGGATATGCTGCGAGTCAGGGAATGGCTAACAGAGAGGTTTTTCTCTTAAATGATCCCCTGGGTGCAAAGTTCTATTCTGAATTCCTTCTAAATATCCTGTCCCTGTTCCAAGGAGGAGATGCTGCACCTGGAAACTCAGCCCAACTCCTTTGGAAAACATCACGTTTCAAGCAGCCCCTTCGATTCTGCCAAACTGCTTTTGCTACCCCCAGACAAGGGGGTTATGGAGCATGACTGCTAGGACTCCAGGGGGATTCCAGGAAAGCCGTTGTATAAAATAACATGTCCTGACCTTATGGAAGAAATTCATAGATGGAAATCTGGATTGCTTCTGGGAGGAAAGGCTCAGCCATTGAAGTTGACAAGACAAATCAGTGCCAAGAGTTTCTGTGCCTGCAGAAAATGCATGGCAGGAAAGGAGTGCAAAGAAGTCTTGCTAATTCTGTTGTGATCCAAATCATAACAGAAAGCAATGCAGGAAGTTAGGGGACTCAGTCACAATGAAGTGTATTAACACTTGAAATAATCTCTGGCAAAAGCACGATATCAGAAAGTTTGACTTAACCATGACAACATTTACCCTACTCAATTGCCTTCATTGAGAGTGCTATGAAAACAGGTGCTGGAGAGGTGTGGAGCATAAAAGGTGGAAGTGTGAGAACTGAATCCCTTTCCCACACAACAACCTGCTTTGGCTCTCACATGTGCAAATCCCCCAAAGCAGCTTGTCTTCCATGTGAAAGTGCAGTTGGCCGTGGTAATCCCCACTCCACTCCATGAACAGGTGGAACTGGTGTCTGAAGTGTCCCGTAAAAAGGCCATGTAATGTGCAGCTTGGTTCAGTTCTTGCAATTAATTTTAAGACAGTGATTTTCAACTACAAAAGTTAGTTGCGACAAGTCCCTGGTAATTAACCTGGTAATTTTAGGGGTTCCTAGATCTCTAGAGCTCTGTTTTTAATCAAGTCTCTCTAGTAGGTTTGGTTAGTTTTAAATAAACATATTTTTTGCCTGCAATATGCATAGCTGCTGAACTTCTATCTGAAATAACTATCGACAGAATTTCTGAAAAGGACGCTGAGCTTTTAGCCTATATCTGTAATTGTATAAGTGTCAGGTCCTGTTCTACAACCTGAAGGCCACCTGGCATAGCCTAGCCACCTCCATACTGTGAAACTTTTTCAGTCTCCAAAACAGAATAGAATAGAATAGAATAGAATAGAATAGAATAGAATAGACCAGACCAGACCAGACCAGACCAGACCAGACCAGACCAGACCATTTCAGTTGGAAGGGACCTACAACAACCATCTAGTCTAACTGTCTGACCAATTCAGGGCTGACCAAAACTTGAAGAGTGTTGTTAAGGACATTGTCCAAATGCTTTTTAAACACTGACAAGTTTGGGGCATCGACCACCTCTCCAGGAAGCCTTTTCCAGTGTTTTACCACCCTCTTGGTAAAGAAGTACTTCCCAATGTCCAGTCTAAACCTCCCGTGGTGCAGCTGTGAACCATTCCCATGCCTCTTATTGCTGCATCCCAAGGAGAAGAGATCAGTACCTCCCTCTCCACTTCCCCTCCTCAGGAAGCTGCAGAGAGTAATGAGGTCACCCCTCAGCCTTCTTTTCTCCAGACTAGACAAGCCCAAAGTCCTTAGCTGCTCCTCATAGGACATGCCTTCCAGCCCTTTCACCAGCTTTGTTACCCTCCTCTGGATGCATTCAAGGACCTTCACACCCTGCTTAGATTGTGGGTCCCAGAACTGCACAAGTACTCAAAGTGAGATCACACCAACACTGAGTACAGTGGGACTATCCCCTCTTTTGACTGGGTGCTTGTGCTGTGCTGATGCACCCCAGGATGCAGTTTGCCCTCTTGGCTGCCAGGCAACTGGCATTTCAACTTGTTAAATTTCATCCCATTACTCATAGCCGAGTGCTCCAATCTATCTAGATCCCTCTGCAAGGCCTGTAAATAGATTGGAGCATTGGGCTATGACTAAATGGTTGGTTGCATCCAAACTGCTTATTGTGAAAGGCTGTGCTAGCTTCTGAAGACTACGAAGGAGTTGTGCTGGAAGCCAAAAGCATTGCAAGGAACCCTTTAACAATTTAACAGCATGGATGACAGAATTCAAGACCCATGCCCATGCCCTGCCACCGCTTAGTTTGCTAGTATAGACTACAGTGGACTGGAAACCCAATATGAGGGAATACCATGAGGCAATACCAGGTCAGTGATATTTTTGAGGGAGTTCCAGGTCTGGAAAGACTAATATGCTTACTGGTTACTGCCTACCACCACAGGGGAATAGTAAGGAAGAGGAAAACCAGTCTACAATACATGTGTTCTCATGTCCTTAATAGTAGAAAAATATATTGGAAAATTGCTCCCTGGTAGGTGGGAGAAAACATCTTATCATCAGAGACTCGAAGAGCCCAGGCTTATCAAAAAGAAAATGAAGACACAGTAGCACTTCTTTTTCAAGGAGAAACTACCCTGAACTAACAGGCTATTTAATCAGGCAGGTAAAGGCATAAAAAAATCCAGTGGCTGAAAGCTGGAAGCAGAGAAATTCGAATGAAGCATTAGACACACGTTTTAAACTGTGAGGGCAATGTGGAACTGGAACGCATTTCCAGGGCAAAGGATGGAGTTTCCAACATTCAGTGTCTTCAGACTCAGTGTAGTTAACTTTCTGATGAAGCTTTAATTAAAGACACCTGTCAATAAACTGAAAACAGATTGAAATGTTAATGCCTTCCAAGGGTGTTAATGCACTGAAAGTGGATTAGACAATCTGATGTATCTTCATGGCATGAAGATACATTATCTGTGAATTCTTTACTCTTATCCCAGCGGGGTCAAACATGAAAGTGGCCCTTCAGCATCCTTGATGAGATCATGCTTGGTAAAGCCAAGGCAGGATGAACTCAGGGGAAAGGGTGACAATTTGGGATCACAGAGATGCAGGCATTATTTGAAGGATCAGTCTCCCTTTCTTTCTCATGACTGCTTACTTGTATTCTTCTTGGCAAAAATCTTGGAGAAGGGGATGCTTGTGATCTATCTTAGTAAACTAAACAGCTCCAGGAAATATTCCCAAGCACTTAAACTTGATAATCTATAGCTGTGCAAATGGGAGATTATTTGACCCTAACCCACACCCAAAGCATTTGAAAATTAGGAAAAGCAAAGGACCCACACCAGTAGGCACTTCAGATGCAGCCTCCTTGCTCGAGAAGTTAAGGGACTTCAAGAGTATGGATGTGGAGCATTCTGTGCCAGCTGGCCTCAGTGATGGAGAATTAGTCTAGGCATGTTTAATTTACTGGTATAGACATAATTCTTGTTTCTTTAAACCACAATAGTTGTTCAAGGAGCTATAAACTAGTTTGAGTTAACTTACAGTAGATTTTCACAGTTCTCAGGACAAGACAGAGGATTGAAAATAAAGGTCTAGGGATTTGCTTTTGCTATTTGCTGTTTTCCCTAGCACTCTGAAGTTATGTACAATACTGTAGTTTTTATCTGAAAGTAATCTGAACAATTTTGCAAGCGTTCACAGTCTTGCTGTGTGGAGCTATTGGAGTGCATCCACTGAAGTAGGAATCTCCCACTTTTTCCACCTGGAAAAAATTGTGCACAACTGTTGTAAGGTCTTTTCCCACGGTGACACAGTAAAAAACCCAGGAAAGAAACCCAAGATTCATTTCTTCCAAGCCAGGTGCTCTCTAACTTTGAGCGATCCTCATCTGTGCTCATCCATGTGAGAAAAGGAGGTGATCCACAGGGACTATTCATGTGAGGTAGCTCCATATTACTGAACTCTCCCTTTGAGATACTTTCTGCTTCCTTCCCTCCCTTCCCGAAATCAAATCCATTTACTACTTTCAGGCAAGGATAGAGTCTCTAGTGTCGCATTAGACAGTGTTTTCATTGACCAGCAGCCAATATATGAAGCCAGTAAATATTGCTTCAATGAGTCTGTCTAAATGACCTCAAGGAATGGATTTCAGGTCATATCATGGACTGGCACTATCCAAACAAGACGGATCAAGACAAGGTTTTTGGTGTGTCAGATGTGGTTTTAATTTAGATTGAGACATGACAAGTTGTCAAAGAAATGCCATCAAACATTAGTGTTTCTTTTCTTCAAAATGCGATATTGTGTATTTCTATCATAAGGCTTGTATAAAACAAGAAACAACCCCCCAAAACTTCACTTTCGACCTTTGTTGAAAAGAGAATGCAAAAGTGTTCCTACTAGTACACAGAGTAAGACTGACTTACTAGCAATAAAGTACAAGAATGAGCATTTTATTGTTCTATTGTATTTTTGAGGAGAACATAAGAAGGAATTGTCAAGGCATTTATTTGCTTTCAGATACAGATATTTGAACTCAAACTTTCCAAATTATTGTCTAATCAATGGGCCACGAAATCACCCATCATAAGACAATTCTCACTCTTGGTTGTGTAAAGATTTGAAAACAACAGTTGTTCTCCATTTATGACATTCAGAGAAAAAAAATCCACATTGGTTAAATTTGCCTACTTCCCAGAGAATCGGAGTTGAATGCAAACTCACTGATAGCCCCAAATGAATAGCTACTCAGGAATCCCTCTCTGCTGAGGTGGTGAGAACCATTTTGCTGAACTACCTCTCTGCAATGACCTGTTAAAATCAAGCTCCTTCTTCATTCAAGTACACAGTCTAATTTAAATCATGGCCATTACAAGCTGATTTCTGCAGCTGACAATGAGACAAGAAATACCCATCTCAGATAGAACACTCTCTGTGATGCTTCAGAGAGCTTGTTATTCCTGCCGGCTCAGAAAGCTGCTTTTTTTAGCTCACACTCTGGAAAACATCACTTTTATCTCTGGAGTTCACCAATTTGATCCTCAGAGGCTGGGACAGTCATTCACAAATTAAAAAAAAAAAAAAAAAAAAAAAAAAGAAAGGTTACGTTATGGAAAAGTGTTACGGTCATCCAAACTGTCTCTGTGACAACACTGGGCATGGCATCCACTCTCCTTTATGGAGTAGGGATTCAACCTTCAACCAAAATCTCAGCAGTTCCACCACGAGACCTTGTCCACTTGTCTCTTCCATGATCGCATATGCCCAGCAACAGGACAAGAAGCAATAGGCACAAATGGGAACACAAGAAATTCCATCTCAACATAAGGAAAAACTTCTTTACTTTGAGGGTGACAGAACACTGGACCAGGCTGCCCAAAGGGGTGGTGAGTCTCCTTCTCTGGAGATATTCAAAACCCACCTGGATGCGTTCCTGTCCAATCTGCTCTGGGTGAACCTATTCTGGCAGGGAGGTTGGACTACATGATCTCCAAAGGTCCTTTTCAACCCCTGCCATTCTGTGATTCTGTGAAACGCAGTTGTTCTATGATCTTTTGTCTCTTTATATGCCAGATGCATTTGCTTGCTGCACAAATCTCTTGGATCCCTAAAAAAGATAATTGAGAAAACCTCACACTTCAGATGAGAAAGTCTCACCTCCCAGCAATGCCCTACATCCCAGAGCTCCTGCTTAAACTAGCACATTTACATGTACATTTTTTCCCCAACAATTCCAATCTAGAGTTAAAGAAAGTGATCCTTTCCTTAGAAAGTCAGCCTGCATCATCATGTTCCATAGCAAGTTGTTTCCATAGTAATTAATCTTTTAAAAATAAAAACGTCCCTGAAATAGTCAGATGCTTGTGAGACTATAATTTTGTTCAAAATAAAATCTCAAATGGAGAAATGTTAGCCAAAAAATGAGAAAGCAGCAGGAGGAAGGCAGGGGATTGAAAAGACAGAGTGGTGAATTCCTGGCACTTGAAGGTTATTGTTGAGTTAAGGATATGTTTGCCTCTTGCTTCTAGCCTTTGCAGTACATTTAATTTCATCATGTTTTTTGGGAATCTTCCAAAATTATTATTTATGAGACATGGACAAACAGAGTCAATAGCCTCTGTCAGGCCAGCATCGGTCCCTTTACATGCAGTTAGGTGGGTGAACCTGTTTTCACTCTCCCCAGCTGGAAAGATCCTCATTTCACTGACCTCTTCCCTTTCCCACCCTATTTCTCCTCCTCCCCTGCATGACATCTCTGGGCATCAACAAAAAGGCAACTGTGCTATGTTATCAGCTCAGCTGTGACAGAGTAAATTGGGAGGCTTCCCTTAATCATTATAGGTGCAGGTTTACTGAAAAATTTATCTCTGACTACAGGCCAGGGCTGCAGCCTCCCAAGTGGGAGAAACCTTCCACTAATTTGAATTTGTCAGAGTGGAGCTGTCTGGTTGCTTTTATAGCTGGGGAGGACAAAGTAATGATATTTTATTTTTATTTTACTCTAAGCAGGCAAATATATTAAACAAAATTGTGTTCCTCAAACAGTGCCTGGGAATGAGGTTTTCTTTGCTGTTACAAGAGCTGCAGTTGTTGAGCATCAATTCAGAGCTAATATTTTGAAGCAGGAGCTTTTTCAAACTGAGCCATATTGCTTGCAGGTCAGACTTAACCCCCTGAGACGAGACTTTTCTTTTCTTTTCTTTTCTTTTCTTTTCTTTTCTTTTCTTTTCTTTTCTTTTCTTTTCTTTTCTTTTCTTTTCTTTTCTTTTCTTTTCTTTTCTTTTCTTTTCTTTTCTTTTCTTTTCTTTTCTTTTCTTTTCTTTTCTTTTCTTTTCTTTTCTTTTCTTTTCTTTTCTTTTCTTTTCTTTTCTTTTCTTTTCTTTTCTTTTCTTTTCTTTTCTTTTCTTTTTCCTTCCCCTCCCCTTTTCAAAATTTTCTTTTGCTTTCTTATATGCAACACAAGACAGAAAAAGTGAGAACCTGTTGTTAAGCGTGCATGTGCATGTGTGTGTCTATGCACAGACACTGTGAGTAGTAACTACATGTCAAGCTCCATGTTGCTTTTGTGTCAGAGCAGATTGGGAATTTTTGAAGAGGATCCTCTCCATAGGATCAGAGTGGTAGAGCTAATCAAAACCTTTCAGAAAAATATAATTTTTTTTTAAAGGAACACATTTTCTTTAGCATGACTGTGAAAAATCCTTAAAAATGTCTGTGGTTCTATCATTAGTGTTGATTAAAACTATAGGGATGTGATGAATAAATATATATGATGGTTTGACAAAAAATATGAAAAAGTATTCCAAAAAGCAAGTTGAAGTTTTCAACAATTCCCAAGAATTTTTTGGGGTGGGAGTATTATTATAGATTATTTTTCTCCAGTTTTGTTGAGCATCTATTGTCTGAACTGTCACTGACTGATCAGAAGATCCAAAAGCCGTAGCAGAGTAGCCCAGATACAACCTGGCACATGCTTGTTTGTGAACTTTTTTCAGCATTTACATAGAAAAATCCAGTTTGGTGAATCCTGAGTAAATAATGCCTTTACAAGCCATCAAAGCTCCCTTGATTCACAAGAAGAGAAACCACCCCGCATCCCTACTGTACTCAACACACACTGCAGGATCTTTGTTGTCCAACCTTGGGGCTGAGTAGTGACATATGAGACCTTCCTCTGGGTTGCTGAAGGAATCACATCCTGCCAGCAGAAGTTGTAGTGTGCATTATCTCACAGATAGTACTCAGCAACGTGGCTCCTGGAACATCTTCACCAAATGTATCACCGTCCATAAACCAGAGCACTAATGGAAGCATCACAAGATTTCAATAAAAAGAAAAAACAACTAAAAAGAAAAACTTTTTTTAATCCTTTTTTTTTTGCATTCAGAAAATAAAATGGTCAAATTTTAATCATTTTTCTTTTCCTTGGGTATTGCTCTTTGTGTAAAAGCTTAGTATAATAAGGCATTTAAGCTCATGCTTAACTTTAGTAATATAGGAAGTTTCACTGACTGCAGCGTGTCCCGTTCAAAGTGAACACTCGATAGAAGAAGGTGTAAAGTTTTGTCCTGAACAGAGACTACTTCTAGCAAGGAGAGAACTGATTTTGATAGAAAGAAAGAGATAATTTTATAGCAACAACAAAAAAAATGAGCTGTGGAACTTGAAACTGCAAATTGGTCTGAGATGTTATTTTATGTAGCCACTCTAAGAAGCAAGACTATGTTAAACCAGTTCAAAAAGGAAAAAAAAAAACAAACCCAAAACGAATGAAGAAGAAAAAAATCTTTAGAAAATTCTGTTTTGCTTTCTGAGAATGAGTGATTAAAATATTTGTCTAAATAATTGGTGTAACTTTCTTTGATGTAGTAGCACATATTGCTCTTACTGCTCAAATTCTTACTGCGCAGGAGTGTCTGAAGGATATATTAGTTAACATTTGTAAAGAGCTTTGCAGATAAAAGCTCTGTGTAAGTTTGATTACTACACTTACAGTTGAGGAAATACACTTTCCTCCCTCCATTGTTGTTCATTCTGATTCCTTATATTTTTTCTCTTTTCAAAGAATTTTTTTTTTTTTAATGTTAAAAGAGAGGTCTGTGGATGATTTATCTTTTACAGTGGACTCCAATCCATTTTTTTTTTTGTATGATCACCAAATATGTTTGTTTGCTTTCGTAAATGGATTGTGTTTTAAAATGATACTGAAGTATTTTGTATCACAGTGACAATTATATTCTAGATGGCTATAGACATAAAATCACAAGTGCACACTGAATACCTTTCTTTTTTGAAAGAGTACAAAAAGAAAACAATTCACATTAAGAAATGTGGCATATAGACTGTTTTACCTCCTGTGTTTGTGATTAGAGTTCTAAGGCTGTACTGCTTTTAAGCGTGACAATTTCATTTCTACATGGCAATGACTTTAGTCAATGATGAGGAGAGAAAGAAAAAAAGAAACAAAACAAACCACCGAGAAAGTACCCTAATTATTTAATAAGAAAAAAACCCAAATAATCAGCTCTATCTCAAGAAAGAAAAAAAGGCACACAGGCAAACACAGTATTGTACTGGAAGTGCAAGCTTTTTATTATTATTATTTTTAAATAACAAACAAAATAGCAAAACATTTTTTCTCCATCATAAAAAAAGCTGACTTTGATCCCCAGTACAGCCATTGAGTGGAAAATTGAACCACACTATAATTGCTTTCCCTGTGACCGATAAAGTGGTGTAACAAATTTTGTGTTTGAATGATAAAATCAGCAATTGGCCCCTAGCAATTCCTTCTACCATTCCTCCAAGGACACCAGCGTCCCATCAGGCTCCAGGGCTAGAGCAATGGCAGAAGAACTGTAAATCTACTCCAAGTTGTTGTTGTTGGATACTTGCTTTCTCTGACGCGATTTTTTTTTTTTTAAATAGAAAGCTTTGTGAAAAGCGTTAATGTGTTTATTTGCTTGATTTTTAAATGACTAGGGTAAGTACTTCTAGATCCACTAAAAATACAAATAAAATGAGAGAATTAGGTGGAAGCTTATTGTAGCTATATAAACTAAAACTATCCCAAATAAAATATATTTTACTCCAGAGTAAAATCTTGTTAGAAGGAGAAAATTGCTTTCCTCATAAGCACAGATAAGTCCCAGAGCTTGTAGATGCAGAAAACACCTAGGAAGAATTTCCTCCCAGGGAGGGAGGAGGGTTACATTTTAAGCTCATTCTGATGAGATTTTTGGGTAAGAAGCAAATCTTTATTTCATAACTACTGAAACAGCAATTAAAGGAAACAAATGGAAATTTTAGAGACAAAGAAACAATCATATTTATCTCTATTTATTTGTAAATCTAATTAAAGAAAAGAGAGTGTGAACTGAGTTTTATTTGAATTTACACCTTTAAGCTGATTATAGACTTAGGAACTTCATGTTAGTCACCTATTTTAAAAGTTACTCCTCTTTGTTTACTTTTCTTACACAGCGGATAGGATTTTTAACCCAAATCTCCAAAGGTGTTTTTAGCTTCTTTCTCAGCAATTCCCACGAGCTCTACCCCAGGTCGTATCTAACTGGGTAGTAACCCGCTGCCTTCGTGGATCTGTTTTTTTTGGAACTAATGAATTTGACTTTTGCAAGGCACAATCATCCCTGTTTCATCATCATCTACCCTATTGCAAATATGTGAGTAGATGGGAAAGAATAAATGATTACTTATTTTTGTCTCCCTATTTTTTTTTATAGTTTTGTCTCTACTGCTATTTTTATACCATCTACTTTACCTATCCCTAATGGAAGTGCCGGGTTGCTACCTCCAGGTGAACTAAAGGGGTAGAGGTGAGCGCTCAGCTGGTGAAAACTGTCATTGCTTCTTGTTTCCTTGGTGACAACATAGATGCAATATCCCTTTACACACTTGCCTCAGTTTGGTCATACACTAGATTATTTAGCGTTCCCTACTGTTAGGATAAAATAATGATCAGGAAGTCACCTTAAGATTTAATGCATGATGTCTTCATTTTGAAATAAATAAATTAATGCAAGCCAATGACTAATGCCATGTCCTGCTGTCTTTATTTCCCTCGCTGTCATTTCACTGATACTGTTTACAACATAACACTACAAATAATTTTGCTGGCAGAACTGGTGGTAGGAAGGGAGTACATGGCAATGTGAAGAAGATGGGAACAAGCAGGCAGACTGGACCTCAGAGGCAGACCTCAGACTGGATTGCTGTGGAGAGCAAAAAAATGGACAAGAAAATGTACAATAAGCAGTACCTTTAGTCAGGCTATAAATATGGGCTTTGAGAGAGTTTAAATTCAAACTGTGACTATGTCTGTGCTATCAAATTAAATAGTTCCAGACCATGAGCATGGAGACTAAACATTGTAATTGTCCTGGTGTAGTCCAGCTGGAATTGACCTGAATGATATCCTGACACAATCTGGGACTTGGCATAGTCCAGAGACCAATCCCAATAGGTAGTTTGGATTCAGCCACCCAATGTTGGACGTCCAGACAGTTTAATAGTATGGACATGGACCATCCCATGCCACCTGGCTTTAGTGCTAAATGGGCTTGGCACTATTTAATTTATTAATACAGAACTGATCTCCATATTTATTAATACAGAAATAATTGCAGCTCCGCATCGCCTGCACAGGCAGAGTTTGAGATGAAGCCTCCTTCCTTACCTAAAGCAAAACTGTTATGACCTCTGAAGATTGGCTTCCACTCAGCTGTACTGGTTTAAGACTATATTGGGTTTACCATCAAAGCAGATCTGTGAAACAGCCAACTTAAAACCAAGCACAAGATAAAACAAAATAAAAGAAAATAATTAAAGGTCTTTGGACAAAAGCATTATTTAAAACCAGATTATTTCACTGATCCAGAGGGTTAGATAGCAACCCTCCAAACAGCTGATTTGACACAGTTAAAGCCATACTAATCTTCAGGGAAAGGAGAGACTGCAATGAGTGTCTATCAATGGGATCTGAGAGTGGAAATGTCTTAAACTGGCTCTGGTGGGGTGGGATTTGCAACGTGGAGCTGTGAGTGCAGGATTGTGCAGTCAAGTCCCTGCTCCCTGCTATGCTCACTCTTCGGACACGCATGGCTACTGGGATGTGGTGCAGCAATATGTCACTGTCGGATGCCCTGTCATCCTCTTCAGTGCTCAATTACAGCTGACTAGGCAGCGTTAACAGGTACATATGGACTCATTTTACATCTCTTCTCCCATGTCTTTCTTCCTGTACATAAGACAAAGTGGTTACCTGTCACACACATGCAGGCCACTCCTTAAACTTTGGGTCATCTGACAAGGAATGGGTCATAAAACTGGACTTTTATCACCTTGTAAGATCGTTCGAAGCATAGAGCTTTCTGGGGTGGCGTTCCCTTATCCCAGCATGTCATTAAACTCTCCCTCTAACTCTAGGAGCCCATTCCACAGTGAGAAGCAGCTCCTGTGGTCCACTGAGCACTGCATCAAACTGAGGAACCATGGAGCAGGAGGAGCTTTCTGGCACCACAGTTATAAATGGTTCACAGTTGAGATTTTTGGGCAAACTACAAGGAGCCATGAAGAAAGAGCTGTGCTTCCCGCCACGTACATGTGGATGAGCAAGTCCACCTTTGCCTGCTTATAAAGGGAACATGGCAGAGAAACGGACATAAATTGTTTAAATCATGTTAGTCGCTTCACTTTGCTGCACGTATGAAATCCTTTGCCTGCCTAAGTTTCAGTAAACGCTGAAACAATAGGCTGCAGAAGGGTATTTGCCACAGAACTTGCTGTGCTTTGTTGCTGTTTTTCGCTTTCTGTGCTAAACTGCAGCAATTTGTTATGTTGCCACCACCAGCACCACTGGTCACCATCAACATCCAGAAAAGGAATGGTGAAACTCAAACGTACTGATTTTTTAATAAAAAAAGAAGAGTGTCTTGGGCAAAGTTGTCTGAAATGTATGTCCACAATGTCTTAAAAGTTTCCTTATACACTTTCAAACCCGATCCGTGATTTCACAAGGTCAGTAATTTTACCTAAATTAAGCTCTAGAAATTAAGAAAGATACGGCCAATATAAATTTACTGCTATAAATAGTGGCATTGCTTTTTGTATTTGTCTAATGTTTGTCTGAAATCAATAATAAAAACAGCTACCAGTGTGTACTGGTACGTTGGAAACTGATGAAAGTACTCTAAATATGGCCACATAAGTTGCCCTATAGAAGTGCTTGCTTCCCTGAACAGATTTGAGATGTAAGGTTATTCCAGATCAGCCCAGCTGGGTATCCTAGTGTAGAAGCACGGCCCATGGAGAACTATATCCCCCACACAAGGCTCTTTTGTGAACTTTGGAAATCACCAGCTCAATGTAACGTCCCAGGTTGATCCAAAGAGCATCCTGCTGCATCTTTGTGAGGTGGAGAAGAGAAAGTCAGTCTTTAAGGGTGACAGTGGCATTGGCCCCACTTTCTTTTGGGCAAGATGGGTGCGACCTGTGGCAGTTTATCTGCCCACTCCCATGGCCTGATTCAATTCCTGGCTGGTTTGGGCAGTCCTGATTTGAACTATTGCAAGCACAATTAGATGAAATCAGAAAACACTGCAGGTGTTAACTTTGCAGAGCAGGCTTGTACAAAAAACACATTGGAGGATTTTATGTATTGATTAAGTGGAGTAATATTAATATATCTTTTGCCTCCAGTCAGTTTCCCTCTCTTCAGAACATCCCCAGTTGGGAACCAAGATATTTTCCCTTATTCCAGCTGAATACTAATGCCATAAACTTTGTTGTGACTGTTTGACCTGTGCCTCTTCTTTCTCCTGTATTTTATTTTATACTATTTATATTGTTTTATCTGGTTCTCCAGAGATGATAATTTCAGTATTTTTTTTTTCAATCTCCTTCTCACGTGTCCTCCCATCCCACCACTGATGCAGCGACTGATGGTAGGCAGCTCTGTCTCCCTTGACCTCGTCAACATCAGAAAGCATTTTCAAATCTCAGTCATCTCTGACAGCCTTTGAGCAGCAAAATGAGACAGTCTCCCTGACACAAAGGCTTCTGGCCTGGGGTAAAAAAACTCCTTTTGAAACAACAACAACAAAAAAAATATCCCTCCGAACACTCCACACACCACCTAGCTTTTCATTCATCTTGCTATACAGCCACTGTATACTGTATTAGTTTTCAGAGATTACAGTCTTTTTGTTTATTGTTGGCCAACCACCATACCTAAGATACTTTGCTGTTCTGCTCTGCAGTTTTGCAAGAAAGAAAGGCAATAGTTTACATACGGCACTTGTAATGCCTGAGTCTGTGTAGATAATTAGCTCTAAGCTCGGTTTCAAAGGTTGCTTCTGCGTACAGAGGCTGATAAAAGCATATCCTGAAGAAACATGGGAGAATCTTAAAATATCGTATAATATACAGATTTTTTTTTTTCAATGGAGAAACTGAGGCACTGGGAGGATTGTGTGAACTGCTCATATCTCCTCTTTCCTGCCTTCTATTTCTGATTTGCAAGATCACAGAGAGTACAAGCCTCTTGTATTAGCTCTCCAGCACCTTAGGACAACATCTACAGTAAGGTTAATGTCCTATTTTTCCAGTTCCCACTTACTCTAATGGAGAGCTGCTTGCCTGGATGCAAAATTCATCACTTAGCATTCCAAAATATACCCCTATGAATTTCATTGTTATTGATGCCTGGCTTCATAGAGATGGAAATTATGGGCACACCAGTAGGGAGGGGAACACGAGTGAATGTATTAAGTCCCGCAATGCTGGCTGAGATGGGACAGCTCAGTTGTTGATTCCCACAGCCCCCAACCTCCTGCAGTAATGTATAACTATTGTTCCATGCTTTTTATCAAAACAGACACGTTTGCTGGGGGTTTGCATCTTGCCACATTGAAGGGACAGATGCTTTTGCTTGTAATGTGCAAGAATTCACTTCTATTCTTCTCGACTGTGGTTGGCTGAAGATTTGTGCAAGAAAGGGCTGTTTCCTAACCCTTCTGCTGAGCTGCCTCCACTGTACAAATCCACTCTGGCTTTGTTTTTGAAGAGTTTAGGCAGTCATCAGCTCCCAAAAGCAGCCCAAATTGAAGGGGGGGTCTGACTATCTCACAGTAAGAGCATAGCCCCTTGATGTTCTTTCTGTTGTAGCAATTGTTTATGACAAGAGCATCGAGGGAAAATACCGTGATCCTGATTCCTTATGTTTTCATCATTTTGGACTCAGATCTGTTCTGATAAGACCAACAGCAGCATTTGACTCCATTCTTAATCCAGTCAGACTGCTGGGGAGTAAACCCAGGGGGTTCAAGTGCAGCAAGAGCACTTATGGCGTGGTGTGGCATTCTTCATAGCTGAGCTGGTACAGCACATGCAAGCTAGATGCAAGGTCTGACTTTAATTCTCAGCTGTGACTTGGTATTTCTTTCTCATTAAAGGCCACAGGGTCATCAAAGTTGGGTGAATGGTTGCAGATAAATGTCCAGAAAGACTGTCCCTCTTAAAAAACGTGTACATCTGTATTGAAAAAAAAAAAAGAATCCTTGCTGAGGGAAGAAATGGAAAGTCCCCTTCAAAATGAACTGGGAACTTCGTGACACAGATGGGACCAATCAGACCTCCCTTCTCAATGTTTCCATTTTTCACCATGGAATAATAAAAAATAATTATTCCAAAGTCTCTCATGGGTCTTTTTTTTTTTTTTTTCTTTTCCTTCTCCCCACCCCCCATTTATCATTTAGCAAGACTATCAGTATTTGTGGATCTTGTATTGCTAATGGTGAGCTTGAATTTTGTTTTGTAGATCTGGATCAATCTGAATTTCTGGCACTGTTTTCATGGAACATTAAGTGCAAAGATTGCTAGATAAATGCTTGTAAAATAGAAATGAAATAAATAAATACAAGTATAGCTGCAATAGCCCAATTTACATCTTTTCAAGACTTCATCTGATAAAGGAATAAAAACTCAGTTTAAAGTCAAACACTGGGGGATTTTTTTCTTCTCTAGAAAAGAAAAATAGTATAAAGGAGGGAGTCAGAATTAAAAAAAGTTCTGAAAAGAACTTTTTTTGTTACACCTGGCTTTTGTTAACGAGCAAAAGTATATTTTTTATATAAAATATGATTTATTTTACCAACCAATGCTTCAAGAGAAAGATAAGATCTTCTAACAGTTCCAAAGGTTTAGTTTAAAAGCAAGCTTTTGAGCATACAAACCTGTCTTTACATTTTTTCTTGATAACTTTCCTCTACTATCCAAAGAGAATTCCAGTGGCCAATCAGCCAGAAGTTACTTGTCAGGTATTTACAACTTCACATTTTCATCATTCCTTGATGAGAAGATTGTTTGCTTCCTTATTTTTTAGTTTCTCTCTTTTCACTACCTCAAAGAAAAGCTAGTAAGTGTGCTTTGGGACAACTTTTAACAGGTATTCAATGTCTTTATTTTCATGGCTTTTCCAAGTATCAGTGCTAAAGAGAAGAACTTTTATATTTTCCTGTAGCTTCAAATAAGGATGGTAGCCACATCTGTTTTTCAACTTGAATATGTGAAAATAGGACTAAGTTTAATGATCTTCTTAGAGACTCTATAAGATGGTATCCAATATGGAAATCTTATAGTCCTGACAACAGCCGATTAAAAAAAAATATCAATCTGACGGCAGATAAAAAAAAAAAGGTTTCTTACCTGGCCTTGCCATAGGCAAGTCAACTATTTTTGATCTGAAGAGATCTAAGAAGGGATTACCTCCCCCCTCTATTCCTCCTGCTTAGGTAGCTCTTGATCAACTGGTGTGATTGTTATAGTTTTGGGTTGGTTTTTTTGGGTAATGGTGTTATTTAGATGGTTAACTACCTTAGCAGGAGTCACCTGCATGCAAGGTTATTTACCTAAGCCACAGATGACAGTAAATAGTATTTAGCTAGAGCTGCTTTCCTTTTTCCTTTATGTTTCTACTTACTGAAGAATTTTTACTCTGGGGGGAAAGAAAAAAGGCAATCACACGGTCTTTTTCTAGCAGTCCAGGCAAAGAAGCCAGTGCAGAACAACAACTAGGGTATGATTTATTGATCAAACTTCATTCTCTGAGCAGTATTTAGCATCCATGCACTAATAAAAAGAAACAGGCAGCTCTGCTTGCCTCCTCAAATCCTGGAGCTTGCTGTTAATTCTTCTGAATACATTACCTGAATCAAACGCACAAGGCTGCTCTCGGCTTTGTCCCTTTTGGAGCCCCAAGGTATGATTTCCATGGACCAGCACTGAAAAATACCTAAATATTTCTCCCTGCTGCCATCTCTCCAGCCACTCCCAGCAGTTGAATCACAGTGTCTTGACTGTATTAGGCTCCAGGGGGTAAGCTTGTTCAGTAATAGCCCTGACCTTTTCCTAGTGTTGTCATTCCAAATGACATTTATGGCATAAACAAGCAGTGACACAAAACTGACAGGCCAAGTTGCCATCTGAGAGAAGAATCACGAAATAGAAAGGAAAAGACTTCTAAATCCATTCCCTAAATTAAAAAAAAACAACAAACCTTTCCCTCCAGCTTCCAAATATTCATCCCTTGGGTGGCAAAAATTATTTTACTGTTTGATAAACCTTTTATAGCCCTTATTTTCCAGAAAGTGCCATCATTTTGATTCTGCAATCAGACTATAATCATTCAGTCTTTAAAAAACACAGTTGGGAGAGAATTGTTCAGGATTCATACTAATATCATTAAAAAAAAATAAG